>NC_051445.1:28585993-28602418 GCF_001649575.2 Kryptolebias marmoratus
GGAGCCGGGGCTGTTTTCATTAGACCCACATGCCTGCATTATGTTTTTTATTGGTCTGTAATCTAATCAGAAATGTCCTGTTTTCATTAGCTGTAAGCAACAAATCATCAGCATTGTTCATTAAAATGGTACATTACTGATGTATTAAAATTAATTACGATAGGTACACTTAAGGACATTGTATTAGCCTTTAGGTAATACAGTCGACAAGTACTTTTACTTTTAATACTTAAGTAGTTTTAAAAGCCAGTACTTTCTTTTACTTAAGTACAAATGTTAATGTGGTACTTTTATTTTTACTTGAGTACATTTGCCTCACAGTTTAAGAACTGATGATTTCTCCTTGTATCTCTTATCAGAACTGTCAGCAGCATTTTGGATCAACTAAAAACTTTTTTGAGTGTTTTAGGACACTCAGATAATAAAGAATTGCAATAGTCCAGCCTAGATGTGACAAATGAATGGATGTTTCTAATTCTAGTAATATTGTTCCAATGGAAAAAAGTAGTAAAATAAGATTGATTTTAATATTTTGATAATCCTTTCAAAACTGAGTATTTTCTTTACAATGCCATTGAGGCAATAAAAATGCCCATATTGCTTTTAATGTTAGTGCTTTGGATGAAAGCATACAAAATGTTCTAAGTGTGTTTTGAAAAAAATAATAATGTAAACAAAACAAATCTATTTTTTATACAACACTATCACAGAACATTTACAATAATAAACCCTTATAACATTACAACTCATGTTTCATTGTCCTTTAGGGCTTAATGGGTTTAATTAAAAACAAAAGGATTTTTTTAATTATGCCTTATTAGAGTATAACTAATGAGCAGAAGCCTTTCTATGTGTATAATTCACTGTGTTTGCACATCTCTTGCTTTGTGTAAGAGATCTTTGACCTTTACGATTTATTTTGGTAATTTCAGTGTTATTTTTAGAATGTTCTGACATCCAAATGGTCAAGGTAAAATGTTTAAGGACAAATTCTTGTTGCTGCAAATTATACAAAAAACCTTGGTAGATGTCTATTGAAATGTGTAGCTGAGCTCATGTAGATGAGATGTAACTTGACTCAGGATGTGTGGCAAAAAGCCAGAACCATCCATTCGTTAGTCTTCAGTGGACAGCAGGGAGGCAGTGAGTGATTAAAGACTGGATCAGAGATGAGGAAGTGCATGAGTCAGTTTGAACAAAGGAGGTACAAATGAGGGAGTGCCAATGAAGTGAAGTGAAGTTGAAGGACAGTCATCCACAATTTTAGCTACCAAACGGTGGAAATACCTGAGTTTTGACCTTTAAAATGTAGCATCTGAGGTTTGACCTTTACAAAAAGAACCAAACCAGAGGATAGTTGTGCTGAGATTTGCAGAAGTAGGCTCAGTCATGTTGTCTTTGCACAAATGTCTAGGCTAGAAATGAACTTCCGACTCTTTCCAAGTGCAATGACATATAAATAAAAGGAAGTGAAAACTAGGGCTGTGCCTCAGGGGTGGAGACATTGGGAGCAGCCCTAAGAATCTATAATTCACCTCTAATTTGACATTTGGACAGGAGCACTTGGCTCAGCATACATTTGATCCAAATTTCAATGTTCAGATTTGTGTTCTATGCTAATTTGTCATATTTTGTTCCAGAAAAAAAACAAAAAAGATTTTTATTGTCCATATCCAAAACACTGTATCACAGTAAAGGACTCCTTCACACTGGATGACAACCAGACTACACTTCCTACAACCTACAGGACTCATTAGAACATGGCTGGATTGCAGCAAATTTAGAAAATCTCCTTCAATGTGAAGGCATTTATTATAGTGCTATGCTCTTGGACCTCACCATATAGGTTTTTCCTTATATTTTCCCGGAGTCCCTGAGATGCTATCCTGTTCCCTCACCAAGCAGCTACACAATAGGAAATATCACCTTGCTACTACCAAGGATATCAAGGATGCATCATTACTACATTTTTTCAAACTGAGTTCAGAAACAAGTACTTACATTTACCTGCCAATATATCTTACTGGTATGTGCAGGCCAACTATTGCACTTCCTAAAATTACTTTGAGAATGTATGTCAAAACAAGAGTAGCTTCTTTTTCATGTTAAATCCTCAAACAGAGCCAGGACTGCAATAGTCTTTTCCACAACTGCACATTGGTGAGTAGTGAGATTGCTCGGAAGTTCAATTGCAAAATGATCAAGCAAAAGCATTATCCCTATCATTTACAATCAATCAGCATCACTCAGCTCTCGTGTTGGCTGTCCAGATGGCTTCCCCGCTGAGTCCTTGAGACGTTTCTACAAAACCATCATGTCCTTGGCTAGATAGAGTAGCAAACAATTTCTAAATTATTAAAACCCATCCACTTCTGTTTGAACACTGCAATGTGACACCACTCCTCCAGCCACCAATCAGCAGGACATAAAAAACTTAAAAAAAAAAAACTTTGGATTAAGGCAAATGTAAATTTGGAAAAAAATTCTAATTTGTGTTTTTTTTTTAATCAGCTACTCAGTGGCTGTAATTAAAATGAATAAGAAGTAAAATAAGTTAACTTTTTTCAAACTGAGTGGTATCCAAATGTTCATTCAAACTATTAGAAAAGGGTATAACAACTTTTATAATAAACTACAAAATAAGTTTTTGTGGACAAACTACATTTTAATCTTTTCTTACAACCTAACTTCCCATTTTAAGAAACCAGATACCTTAAAAGGAAGAGGTGCTCAAAATTGAAAAAGGACAATCTATACATGAAGTTTCTATTCATACCTGTATAACTGTACTGTAAAACAAATGTAATTTACAATCTCATGAACCACTGGAATTTAGTGAAACTCTCATAAAGGAATTATTAGATGTGTATCTACAATTTCTAGATCAGCCCAATTAAGTATGGCTACCACAGCTAATTAACCTTAGATAAAAAAACATGGCTATAACTTATTTAAGTAAGGAAGTAAGTAAGTAAAAATGTATTTGTATAGCACATTTCAGCAGCAAGGCATTCAAAGTGCTTTACATAATAAAAACATCAGTAGAATTACATTATAATCATCAAAAAACATCACTACAATCATCAAAAAAAAGAAAAATCAAAAATCATCGAGCACATGCACTTGATAATCATAAGGAGATGGTCAATATGTAATAAGATATTTTGTTCAGAGCAATTGAATTTGTTTGCAGACTACTAATCAAAGGCAGCTCTAAACAGGTGAGTTTTCAGCCTTGATTTAAAGGAATTTAGTATTTCGGCTGTTTTGCAGTTTTCCAGGAGTTTGTTCCAGATTGATGGTGCATAGAAACTGAAAGCTGCTTCTCCATGTTTGGTTCTGGTTCTGGGGATACGAAGTAGACCAGAACCAGAAGATTTGAGTGTTCTGGAGGGTTGATACGACAATAGTAACTCTTTAATGTATTGTGGTGCTAGACCGTTCAGTGATTTATAAACTAATAGAAGTATTAAAGTCTATTCTCTGAGCTATAGGGAGCCAGTGTAGAGACTTTAAAACCGGGGTTATGTGCTCTATTTTTCTGGTCTTAGTGAGAACACGAGCAGCAGCATTTTGGATCAGCTGCAGCTGTCTGATTGATTTTTTATTTATTTTTTTTAACTTTACAGATACTGTATTGAACAATTATATATTGTTGGATGTAGTAGTAGCTGAGAGTAGAGATAGACTGAATATTCTGCTGTCAATTTTTAATTGATCAATTTTGGCCACTTTTTAAAAAATCAGCAATTAGCCATGGCTGTGCATATTTAATCGATTACCTAGTAGAAAAAAATAAGATGTAGTAGCTGCTAAAATCAGCTTACTGTAGTTCACAATCTTTTTTTCAAGTAAGAATGTAATATATTTAAGTGTGCAAATTTTTCTAAGGGTTGTTAAACACATTTTCATTTAAGTTAAGCAGTTATTGTTATAATTTGTTGAATGAAAAATGCATATATCAGCCCAATAGCTGCCCTGATTTCCACAGATAGTTAGGTGTCAGCCTTAGAAAAACTCATATCGGTTAACCTCTTGCTTAGAGTCATCCTCAACATTTTCTGAGCACTAACACATCCCATGAGATCTTACAAAACCACAAGCGATCGTGCAAAATGGCATTTACATTAAAACACCTTTTAAGTCTGTCAACACGATTTAAAAGCTATCTTTAATCATTATGTTTTGAAAAACAGGGATAATTGTTAGAACTTGACTGACTTATGTTGCTCTCTCTGTGAAGTAATTTGTAGTGCTCTGTATTAAAAGATGATTTGTGTTGTTGAAGGTTTAATTGCTGCTGAACAGTGGATTCTTCATCAGAAATGTCAAAGCTTTCTGTAAGTGTTTAATATCTGTATTGGGATTAGCCTCAGGCATGTATCTTTGGATAGACTCTGCACCTTCTGTTGAATCATTCTGACAGCAGGGAGAAGGATAGCTTGGAGCCGACTGACAGAAAGAGAAATCAAACGTCTAACTTCCTCCTTTTGAGCTTAGAGTGTACTGCCTCCAGTGGAAATGACAGAATTGTTGTGAGATCACATCTCTTCCACAGATTTGATCAGTGCTGTCTGACAGGCTGATTGTGATTGACAGCTGAAAAAAAATACAGGACCAACACTGTCCAAAAAAGTGACATTGTGTGGAAAGAAGAAGAAATCATCATTAACCCTCCTGACTTACACTTCTTCCTCCAGCTGCTGGCAGGAAGATGAATGTTAGGGCAGGGCTTGAGCTCGGTTCTGCTAGACTATAAGGAGCTCTGAGGAATCCTACAGCAAGGCTAATGTCTCAGCTCTCCTCCTCACTTTATGCTTGGATGCTCATACACACAAGAACAGTGTGTAAGGCACACACACTTTCACACACATGGTGAAATGTCACACCAGAGAACAAGTCATACATTGGTGCAACCACACACCGGTTTTCTCGTGTGTGTTAGTGTGGGTGGCTGAGTGAGGGAGAGGAGAAAGCTGATTGTGTGTGTTCACAGCAGGAAGAGACTGAAGAGAGATGAGGGGGAGACACTCTGTGTTGATGCAGAGGTCACACCTCCAACAGGGAGCCTCACATGCTTTGGGTTTTTATCAGTTTGTTTTTTTTCCATAGAGGAAGGGGAAAAGTTAGCATTTTATTGTTGCTCTCCCCCTCCTCCCCCAGTACTGATCAGCATAATTAGTCAGTAATATTAGCTGTGATAATTATGACTGCATTTATTTTCTTATTAGGTTCAACGCAACTGCTTATATATTTATCGACCGGCGCTGAAGGCGAAGGCAGAGCAATAACATTTTTGCCTGTGTCTGTGTACCTGTGTTTGTTTAACTGTACCAAAATATCTCATGAATAACTAAACAGATTTTAATTAAACTTAAGACAGTAATCATTAGATGCACATATACAACTAAGTCACCTTTGGAGTCAACCCTGATTCCAGATGGCCGCCTCAGCAAAGCCATCTTAGCAAACACAGAAATGGCTATAATTCAGTTTACAGATACTGAACTAAAACTGGGTGTGACTCCCAACTTATATATTAAATGCAAACTGACCATGCATAATCTGTGTTTAAAACTTTGCTAGCAACAACTGGAATCAACTCTGTCTGTCTGTTGGAGAACAAAACAAAACACATCAAAAAAACTGAATGGACATCAATGAAACACTCAAGCAATTATTGGCTGTACATCTACAATAAGAATCTTCAGGCACCTCGTGATTTGGTTGCAATTTAGAGAACTGCAATACAATTATAAAACAGTTTACTAATGCATCTTAATTATCTGTGATTATCAGGTTTGTGAATAAACACCAAAAGGCAGCTGATAATCTTTTGATGTTTATCCAGAACATTGTGAAACTGAAATACAGACAGAAATACAATTTTAGTGGCTATTTGGTTTTTCAGCCTACAGCACACTTTCAAAAATCAATACAAATGCCTTTGACTCTGGGGATGATTATTGCTAAAAGAAATTACATTAGAATGGAAATCCTCAGTATTCATATCTTTTCAAAAGTAGATGACATACATGATTTCAGTTGTTCAAATGGAAAAACTCAGGTCTCAGACAAGAAATTTATTGAAACTTGGCAACCCTTCCTTCCTTGCTTAGATAAGGCCAATGTGGTAAGCCAAGATGACAGTGGATCGCCACCTCTTTATTTGGCATGCTTGCTTTTGTGTTGTTTTTGTTAATAAATCGTGCATTTTGTTTGGATCCCTGAACAAATTTTCACCGGGGATAAACTCCTTAGCGTAGTTCAACACCAGTGGATTTTTCTCCTGTTTACCCCTGGATTCACTGGGAGTCTCTTTCTATTTAAACTGTAGCTTGGGCATTGATGGCAACAATACTGCTGTCCAAACTTATAGGCATTTTTATTAACTTTAAGCCCCTTTACTCTCCCCATGAGTTTGTGTCATTCATTCTGCTCTGTGTTTCCCCACCACAAACTATAATGCAGGAACACACTCGAAACAGATATTAAGCGTCAAGTCGACCAACCTAGTCACTCTTTTTATTGTTTTTGGTGACTTTAGCAGAGCACACCTCACTCAAGACCTTTATTAAATTTCAGAAAGGAGAAGAAAGGACATTAGCTCACTGCTATATGACTGCCAAAGATGCCTATCACTCCACCAGGGCTCCACTGGGCCTTTCAGATCACACCATTATTCACCTTATTTCCTCATAGAGGCAGAAGCTGAAACCTTCCAAGCCTGTAGTTTGGACTGTGAAGAAGGGAAGCTGTGATGCTGTGGAGGATCTACAGGCATGTATTTAGATCTGCCACTACTTGTCTAGATAGATACAGGGAAGGCTCTTTCAGAAGATACCTCAAGCTGGGTCTAAGACACAAACAACACCAAACAGATTTATTACCGATGGAAGATTAATGATAATGATGCATAATAACTTTGCATTTAGTTAAAAAAAGTAGTTAACCACAAAGAATCGCTGAGTTATATCATCAAGTTTTGAAAACTATAAGAAAAAGATGTCTGTCACTCCACATTAACGCTGCTCTAAGCCTCTTTTGGTTCCGCAACGCTCACTTCATTTCTGAAAGATCACGTCTGTGTGGGATGGGGCTGGCTTCATCTGTGATTTATGAACATTCAGAGACCGCATAAAGACTGACTGGTCTTTGCACCCATTCCGCAGAATTGTTCTGTGAAAGAGCCTAGAGACTGTGACCTCACATATAAGCTTTTGTGAGGACAGCCATAGCACCAGTGTGAGTTACAACAATGACAAAGTCTTATTCACATTTGAACTAGGAGAGTTGAGGCAGTAAAAGAATGAGGCATTTAAGAGCGGGGAAAAAGGCAGCTACAGAGGGATTGTTGAGACCCGTGCTTTTTTTTTTAAGCTATCCGATTGCATGTGTGCAGACACTTCAGTCTTTCCAGAATGAAAACAGTTACATCCAAAATGGTGAATACGCATATATTTGTTTGAACCTACAGTGAGGTTGGATTTCTCCTACACATTAAAAAATGTGAGTAGCACAAACAGTACTTTTTACTGTTGTTGATCTACTCACACAAGTGTAGAAAAAAAATGTTTATTTCAGCCATTCGTAGTGTGCATGTGCAATTTCACACTGATGCCAGGCACTTCCAAAAACTTCTACTCTGAAACCTGGGTTCAAAAGGTTTTGGTATCAAAGAATGTGATTGCTGCAAATGGCCAAATTGCAACAGAAATGTTCCAATTTCACCTAAACAAAGCATTGTTTAAACATGGCTTGAGCTACTTCCCATTATAAACACCTCCAGTTCTCTCCTTTCAACAAACTCCACCTCAACACCTCTACCAACTTTAAACCCCCCTCCATCCCTACTCCCACCATGTCTCTCACTGTCCTGGAGAGAGATGTTAACAAGCCCATTGAGAAGCAGAACCCCTGCAAAGCTGCAGGACCTGAGTGTGTGTCACTATCAACCCTAAAGCACAGAGCAAATCAGCTGTCTCCTGTGTTCACTATAATCTTCAATATATCACTGGAGATTTGCCATGTACCAGCTTTTTTTCAAGGACACGACTTTCATACCAGTCAACAAGAAACCAAAGACTACAGGACTGAATGACTACTGACCCACTGCTCTGACCTCTGCAGTGATGAATTTTTTTAAACGTCTGGTTCAGTCCCACCTCAAAGACAACACAGATACCTATTTGGACCCATTGCAGTTGGCCAACAGAGCCAATAGGTCTGTGGACGTGCTATCAGCATGGCCCTGCACATGGACTCCTCTGGATCCTATGCCAGAATACTGTTTTGTAGATTTTGCTCTGTTTTTAACCAACATTTTCTGATTGCAGAATAAGCTCTACAAGATGAATGTTCCACTCCCAACCTGCAGGTAAATCTCAATCTCCCTTACTATCTGGAAGCAGCAGGTGAGACTCTAAAAATTCATCTTGAACACAATTACCATCAGCACTGGAACCCCTCAATGCTGTGTTCTTTCTGCCTCGGTTTCTCCCACTGTACATTAAAGGCTGTGTTTCCACCCACCAATCTGTCAAGATCCTGAAATTTGTTGACAGTACTACCCGCAGACTAATCTCCAATAAGGACGAGTCTGCCTACAGGTGGGAGATTGAATGATCAGTGGACTGGTGCAACAAAAACAACTGGGAGCAAACTACCCTGAAGTCAGTGGAAATGGTGGTGGACTTCAGGAAGAACCCAGCACTACCCAAACTCATCACACTGTTCAACTTTACTGTAAGCTCTTCAGAGTCCCTCTGTTTCCTAGCACCATCCTCATTCAGGACCTGAGGTGGGAGCTGAACAATTTCTCTGGCAGCTGAAGAGTTTCAACATGAGAAATACAGTCATGGTGCACTTGTACTCGGCTGTCATTGAGACATCATCTCCATCACCACGTGGTACGTTGCTGCCACTGTCAAGGACACAGTCAGATTTCAATGTATCATTTGCTTTATTGTGAAGGTGACTGGCTGTAATCTGCCCACACTAAAGGATCTGTACAGGTCCACAAGGCTAGGAATAAAGATTGTGGCTAATCCTTCACACCCCAGACACAAACTTGACACTGCTTCCCTCTGGCAGGAGGCTACGGTCAGTCAAGAACAAAACCTCATGCCACAGAGCAAGCTTCTTCCCCACTGCTGCTGGTCTGCTGAACAGGGACTCACGTTTACTCCCTCTCCACCTCCCTGCCCACTGCAACACATTCACACATCCCTTCCCCATATAACCTTGAACTGTCAGACTGCACTATTTGTCCACATTGACAATTAAAATTGCATTATTGCATTATTATTCCGTTGTATTTTTTTATTTTATTTCTCCCAACCTCAAAGCACATTCCTCATAGCTGTGTAACTACATTGTACAACTACTTGGCAATAAAAATGTTCTGATTCTGATCATTTTTCATTATCTTTGTTGGCTGCACTAATAATGTACAACTATTAAGTATTTAAATAGCAGTTCATATATGATTTTGTTTAAATAATTTATTTTATCCAGGTCTGTATTAGTTAGTTTTTTAAATGTATTTATTGTAGTGCAAAACAAAATAAAATATGAAAAAAAACAAATTCAAAATCTTACAGGACTTTTGACGTAGTTCACAAATAAAGACAGACCTATAAATTTTATGTTTAATAAAGACTGCACAGTAAGTTGAAAAAAAAAACTATGCTCACAGGTTGTTGACCAGCATTTACTATAGATGCTAACTAATGTTGAAAACATTACTGAAAAGCTGATCCTACTAACACTTTTTTTATGACTAGAAATTTTAACACAAACCAAATGTTTCAGTCATTTATAAAAACAAATGTTATGATAACTTCAACTTTTACTTACATACATATTCTTCAGGTTTAGAGAAAGAAAAGATCTCAAGGGTGCAACAGAAATTAATATTTTTTTCCACAGCCATTTTAGTAAATAGTTTATGATAAGAAATAACTGAACCTCCATTGAATTTGCATTTTAAGTGTGACTATTACATGTGTAGCTTAAACTTTCTTCTCTAAGAAACATAGTGGGTCGATGTGGATTTTCACTTACTTCCACCTGCAAGGAGGACAGTCAAGGTCAGGTGCCATGTGAGCCGAGTGGCAGAAAAGGGAGGATCCCTCAGCATGCAGACTTCTGGTGGCATAAACTGCCTCTAGGGAAATGGACTGTTAATTCACTGTTGGGTAAGGAGCCAGTGCTTGTGTGGTTGTGAGGTTGAACTATACTAACTAGATGTTTTTGGACTCACCTCTACACACAGCTAGGGGTCTGGAACTCAAATCCTGGAGAGCAGCTAGAGTCTTTCCTACTCTGAAGATGGCCAGGGAGTGCCTTGGTATTGGAATTCTTCTCAGTGATTGAGAGGGTCGCCTGTCTGTGACAGTTATCTGCAGGAGGGAATGTTGTAACTGTTGTTTGAGTTTATGCACAAAACAGCAGTTCAGATTACCTGGCCTTCTTGAAGTCTCTGGATGTTGTCGTTGAAGGGGCGCCATCAGGGGAGTCTGTTGTTCAATGGGTGACTTCACTGCCTGAGGGTCAATGACAGAGTCATCTGGAGGGAGGTGACTGGGAGTTCTGGCCTCTCTAATCTGAACTCAACCAGTGTTCTGTTATTGGACTTCTGTGCTAGGAATGAGCTGTTCAAAACAAATGTGATGTTCTAGCATAAGGTGGTCCATAAGTGTACTTGGTTTTAGACCACCTTAGGCCAAAGGACAATGATCAATTATGTATTTGTGTCCTCAGACCTGTGGCCCTATGTTTTTGACACTTGGATGAAGAGAGAGGCATAGCTGTCAACTGATCACGACCTGGTGGTGAGTTGGATCCAGTGGCGGGAGACACTTCCGAACAGATCTGGTAAACCCAAACAAAAAGAGAAGATCTTGAACTCACAATTCTGGTAGAGTTTTCATATGTCACAAGGAAGTCAGGGACATGGAATCTAAATGAACCATGTTCAGGGCACCTATTGCAAATGCGGCTTTCAGAACCTTTAGCCTGAAGGTCATTGGTTCCAGTTGTGGCATCAATCGAAGGACCTGTTGGTGGACACCAGGGATGATGGAGGCCGTCAAGCTGAAGAAGAAGGCCTTTAGTATTTGGCTGTCCTGGAGGACTCCTGAGGCAGCTGAAAGGTACAGGGTACAGAAGGACTGCAGCTCTTGTGGATGCAAAACTCAGGCATGGGAGAAATTTGGAGAGGCTATGAAAATAGATTTTTGGTGGCCTCAAGGAGGTTTTGTCAAACCATTTAGTGACTCAGATGGAAAAAGTGAACCCCATCTAAAGAGGTGTTGGGTTTTCATGGGGAAATGCTAACCCAGACTGGGGATAATATTGGATAGTGGAAGCAACACTTTGAGGATTTCCTTAATCCTGCTACCATGTCCACCTTTAAAGAGGCAGAGTCTGATGATTCGGGGAAGACAAGGTCATTGCCATATCAGAGGTTGCTGAGGTAGTTAAATTACTCCTTGGTGACAGGGCAACAGGGGTGGATGAGATTTGCTTTGAGATGCTGAATTCTCTGGACATTGTAGTGCTGTCATGCTTAACACATCTCGTCAATGTCACATGGAGAACTGGGATAACACCCCAGTGGAAGACTGGGGTGATGGTTTCCATTATTTTAAAAAAGGAGACTGGAGAATTTTTTCTAACTGTCAAGGGATCACTTCTATGCCTCCATGGGAAAGTTTACTGCAGGGTTTTAAAAGGGAGGCTCTGACAGATTATTGAACCTCTAATTCAGGAGGAGAAGTGTGGCTTTCCCTCATGGATCAGGAACAGTGGACCAGATCTACACTCTTGCAGAATTACTAAGGGCATCATGGTAGTTGGACTCTCCAGTCTACATATGTTCCTTGAAGCATATTGTGGGGCATGCTGTGGGAGTATGGAGCTCTGGGGTCACTGTTAAGGGATATGTGCTCCCTGTATAAGCAAAGCAAAAGCTGTGTCTGCATCCTCGGCACAAAGTTGAGCTAGTTTTCAATGTGGCTTGGACTAGTCCAGGGCTGTTTGTTGCATCTGATCTTGTTTGTGGTGTTCATGGACAGGCACAATTACAGTGAGAAGGTTTGGGAATGTTAGGATTTGACTCTGCTGTTTGCAGATGAATGTGGTTGTATTGGGGTATCTGTGCCATAACTTTCATTGTGCACTGGAAAGGTTTTTAGCCAAGTGTGAAGCAGCTGTGATGAAAGTCTTTCATTCAAGTTAAACTAAAATCAACTCACAATGAGGAACAATGAAGTTATAGCCATTTTGGTTAAACCTTGAAAGAAACAAACTCTTGTGTGATCTTGTACGGTTTGTTTGTGGTTGGAGTATATGTTGTGAATGACTGACATCTAGTAGCACACCATATTCTAGATTAATATTTGTTTTATTAATATTAGCCCTTTTCTGATACAAAATAACTAAAGGGTAAGCATAAACATGAAAAATCCCCAGCAGTCACTGTGCGAGAGGCGGGGGACACCCTGGACAGGTCGCAAGTCCATCGCAGGGCCACATATAGACAAACAACCATTCACACTCTCACACCTACGGACAATTTTAGAGTCATCAATTAACCTAACATGCATGTTTTTGGTCTGTGGTAGGAAACCGGAGTACTCGGAGTAAACCCACGTGTGCACAGGGAGAACATGCCAACTCCACCCAGAAAGGCCCCAGGCCAGAAAGTGATCCTGCAACCTTCTTGCTGGGAGGCAACAGTGCTAACCACTACGCCCCTGTGCCACCTATATATATATATATATATATATATATATATATATATATATATTTATATATATATAATCTCTCAGAGGGACTTGTAAAATTATACGTAGTTTCCTTTTGCCCAACCCAGTAAAATAAACAATGAAGCTGAACTGTACTTTAGTCCAAATGGAATGGAACCACAGTGAGCCCAGCTGGGCATTTCCTGCTGTGGCATGTTAGAATGTCTGTTGTGAAAATCATCTCTGTTTACAGCACTGCCTGCTCTTTTCACTGTCCTTCAGCTGACCTCCTGTTTTTTAAGGACATGTTACTCAGCGTGTGAGAAACAAAACAGGTAGCACTGAAGCTGTGAAAGCATCCATAATCAATTTGTGTGTGCTAGAGTTTAAACATGCTTATAGAGTTCTGAATTGTTCTGTCATTTAGAAGTATGTTTCTGTGTAAAAGTTATAAATATCTTACTTGTTGTAGATAGCTCTTTGAATGACTTCCGTTTGGAGTTAATGCTGTCAGGCATGACAAGCTAATGTTTAGTTTAAATTCACTTAAGATCAAAGTGGATCAATGTCGTCTTAAAATAACACCAATTTCAAGACTATTAGAGCAGTTAATGCAAACTTATTTTATAAACCCTTACACAACACCATCAGTTTCACATTACATAGTTAATTACATGGAATTATGTGGTTAAATACAAGTGGAAATAGCAATACCCACAGTGTGATGTTTTTTAATGAGCGGATGAGGGGGATTTACCCCTCAGCTACCTACACAACTGAATCATTGCTCTGAGGGGAGTGCTACTTGGTGGTTAATATGACAGGTGTGGGGGGTGGAAC
The DNA here is from genome assembly GCF_001649575.2 of Kryptolebias marmoratus. Lineage (NCBI taxonomy): Eukaryota > Metazoa > Chordata > Actinopteri > Cyprinodontiformes > Rivulidae > Kryptolebias > Kryptolebias marmoratus. The sequence goes on from NC_051445.1 coordinate 28,599,586, forward strand.
ACACTCTGTCTCTGGCATCTTACTGAAAGCCTTTCAAACTGTAAGAATAGAATGCCAGAAAAATGTTGTGGTTTGGGCACTGTGACTTTTCAACCCTGTGGTATTTCTTAAAACCTGCAATCAGCCCATGGCTAGGTCTGAGCATGACTGTTCACTAATGTTTCTTTGATGTACTAGAAACATATTCAGTCCCCCCAGGATTTCACGGGCATTTTTTGTGATTGTTGCGGGCTAAAATGCCTGATTTTGCGGGGCATTTTCCTAAAAGTTGCGATGAAAAGTTGCAATTTTTTTTTTACTAAAATCAATAAAAAACCATAAATTTTAATATATGAACCAAAAATACTTCCTAGTTTTGTAAGATAATTACCAACAAACATTGACATTATCAAAAGGTGCTTTATTTGAGAACTTTGATAGCTTATAAACTGACATTCATGACCATTTCTGGACTGTCCCTCGTCTGCAGCTCTCCTCACATGTTTTGCAGACACAAAGTGTTTGTTGATGTGTTTATGTTCAATGATTACACTGCAGGACGAGCAAAACAGCTTCCCCCCACTCTTGTGCAGCTGGGTAGGAAACTGGTTTGTGACCGCAGTGAAGTTAGTTTTAAGTTGGATATAGGATATTTGCGCTCCGCGGAGTTAGCGGCGTCTAGCTCACAGCTGACCCGAAACAGGAACGCTAATGTTGGCCAGCTGTTCTCTGCCGGCCCCTGCTTTCACGCGCGGTGGTTCACTTAGGGAACGGCTGGCCAACATTCGGGTCAGCCGTGAGCTAGACGCCGCTAACTCCGTGGAGCGCAAATATCCTATTTCCAACTTAAAACTAACTTCACTGCGGTGTTTTGCGCAGTCCCTTACTGAAATCTTTGTGGGAAAATGTGAAGCATTAGCGCACATTTTGTCTTTGGTCACTCCTCCTGCATGCTCCCGGCATTCTGATGTTAACAGGATGTGACGTCACATCTCTTCTTTGTGAGTTATTTGGGGTTATTTTGGTTAAAGTCGCGGGAAAGTTGCAGTGTTTTGTACAAAGTTGAAAAAAGTTGTGATTTTGCAGGGTTTTCTTGATTTTGCGTTAATAGTTGCGATCGCAACATCGCAAAATCCTGGAGGGTCTGCATATTACATCAAACACCAGTTTATTTCCTATTTTAGAGGCAAAAATTGACATTATGAAAAAATTGCAATAAAAATTAAATACAACAACAATTCTAAAAAACTACAGACATTGTGTAAAATTAAAATAAAAACCAAAATGCCATGATTTGTTAATCTCATAAACCTACGTCTAACGTAAACTCTTTTTTTTACCACTTTTAAAAATAATAATGTAGTTTTTAGTTTGATGTCAGTGACACAACTCAAAAAAGTTGGGACCTAAAGGCTGTACAAATAAGTTACACAAAAAAGAAATAACTGATTAGGTTAATTAGCCGCAGGACATTAAGAGGACTGGGTAGAAAGAGAACATTTTATAAAGGCTGAATCTCTCACCAGTCTGCAAAAAGCTGTATAAAAGTAGTGGGACAGTTTCAAAATAATATTCCTCAATGGAAAAACTGTCATTATCCTATCCTAGCCTTATTTTACAGTTTGGTAAATGGTAATGGTAAATGGCTTGCGCTTGTATAGCGCTTTATCTAGTCCAAGGACCCCAAAGCGCTTCACACTACAATCATTCACCCATTCATCCACACACTGATGGTGGTAAGCTACATTGTAGCCACAGCTGCCCAGGGGCAGGCTGACAGAAGTGAGACTACCATTACACCGGCACCACCGAGCCCTCTGACCACCACCAGTAGGCAAGGTGGGTGAAGTGTCTTGCCCAAGGACACAACAGCTGAGACTGTTAGAGCGCGGGCTCAAACCAGCAACCCTCCGGTTACAGAACAAACCCTTCCTTACTAAGCCACTGCCGCCCCAGTCTATATCATTGAAATACTTGAAGAGTCTAGAGGAATCTCTAAACTCAAAGTGCAAGACCAAAAGTTCAGATTGAATTACCATGATCTTCTGGATCTCAGGAGGCACGGCATTAGAAACAGGTCTAATTCTGTTATGGACAACAATACATAGGCTCAGGAACGTTTTTACAAAACATTGTCTGTAAACACAGCTTGCCATGCACAAATGGTTAAAGCTTTGTTATGCAAAGTAGCTATATGTGAACACCATCCAGTAACGCCTCCATTTTCTCTGGGCCAAAGCTCATTTAAATTGAGCTGGGCCAAAATGAAAAACTGTTCTGTGGTTGAACAAATTAAAATTTGAAATTCTTCTTGGAAACCGTGGACCTTTGTACTAAAGAGGAAAGGGACCATCTGACCTGTTATCAGCGCACAGTTCAAAAGCCTGCTTCTCTAATTGTATGAGGGTGCATTATTGCCTTTGACAAGGTCAGTTTGCACATCTGGAAAGTCACCATAATTGGAGAAAAATATATAAAAATTTTAGAACAACATATGCTCCCATCCAGAGGTATCATAAACCCAGGATTGTTTGTCCAAAGAGCGAAGCCGAAACCAGACACGGAAACGTAAATAAAGGTAAGTGAGTTTTATTTACAGGTGGTGCGGATATATACAGTGAGCAGGTCTCGGGAGTAGTCTGTAAGGCAAGAAGAACTGGGTGAGTCTCGGGTACGATTCTGGTCAGTGTAGTTCGAAAGATGAAGGTAGTAATGTCTCTTGTTTTCTTACAGATCCAGAAGGTGAGTTGCTGCGCAGAGGAGATGAGGAGCGGTTCCAGAGTGATCCAAAAGATGACGAGCCAGTTCCAGCAAAGGTAAGTGTCAGACAGGTTCCAGGTAAGTTCCCATTAAG
>NC_051445.1:28614135-28689211 GCF_001649575.2 Kryptolebias marmoratus
GGTGAGTTGCTGCGCAGAGGAGATGAGGAGCGGTTCCAGAGTGATCCAAAAGATGACGAGCCAGTTCCAGCAAAGGTAAGTGTCAGACAGGTTCCAGGTAAGTTCCCATTAAGGTCCGTAGTCGTGGCGTGGCAAAACCTAAGTCGTAGGCAAGACAAAGAACGTAATTAACACTTAGAGCAGAGTCGAGGTTAGACGCTGAGGCGGAGAATCTAACCCGGAAGGTTTGATGCTCCAGCGAAGATCTGATCACAGCCTGCTAACTGGTCTCGTCACTGGAATCAGGAACACCTGTGGAGTAAGGGTTAGTGACGCTGCCCAAGGGCGGAGCTAAGCCCAGATCCTCACAAGAGGACACTGTTTTCAAGGAAGTCCATGCATATTTCTGCTAAATTGCATTCTGTATCCATTATGACAGCATGGAATGTAGTAGATGAGATGGAACCTGAACTGGCCTCCCTTTAGTTCAGACCTTTCACCAACTGGAAACATTTGATGCATCATAAAACAAAACAGAAATCCAGCAAAGAAGACCCAGGACTGTTGAACAGCTACATCAGACAAGAGTGGGGCAGCATTCCCTTCAAAACCTCCAGCAGCTGCTCTCCTCAGTCCTTACATGTTTACAGACTGTTGTTAAAGGAAGATGAGATGCTTCACAGAGGGAAACATGACAGTTTTTTTGAGATGTGTTGCTGCCAAAATTACTAATTCAAAATTACTTTTTTTTTTTTTAATGTAAAACACAATTCTTAGTTTAAACATTTCTACTTACTTTTTTCCACTGTGAATAAATGTGGGTGTGTGAGATATGCAGTTCTCAGTTTTCCTAACTTTATCGGCATTCAGGCTTTAAACCCAGACATTAAAGAAGGGCACAACAGAACAGTTCATTGTTTGAGGCTTTGACCTTGAATATGGAGTCCCGGCTCTCCATTGAAGGACTCCACTGTGTTTAAAAGTTGGTGAGAAGTAAGCTGTGTGTCTCTCCTTCCTGGAGGCTGCTCGTCAGTGGACAACCTGTCTCTAGCCTCTCCTTCCTGCCGCCTCAGGGATTATTAAACATTCATGCTTTAATTAAGCAGTTTTAGCACTGATAGTTACTGCTTGATGATAAAAGCTGCGCTGCAGGATGAGCTGAGCGAGTGTGTGTAAAAATGTTCTAAGCATTAATTTCCTGCCATTCGCAAAATGTGAGCGGATTAGGAAAACGACAAGCTGGACATTTTTTTCTACTTCTATCATCAGTCATGTGTGACTGCCTGAGAACAGACTGCTGCTGATGTTTGGAAGCGATAAGGACTCCTCTGGTTTCTGACAGGCTGTTGGTGACCACAGTTACTCTGTCTCCATTTTCTTTTCCTCACAGATTTAACAGGAATCTACCAGAGTGGAAAGGATTTGAAGTCTTTTCTTCCCTCAGAAACATATTCTATTACTGAGAGAGTGTTGTATCTTTGAAGGGTGAAATTTTCTGAGTTAGAAGGAGAACAGAGAGATTTAAAGACTTAAGAGAAATGACAGAGTTATAGTCATTTTGGTTAAACCTTGAAAATTATGTTATGTGCAATTTTAGTTCAATATCTGACTGACTGGATCATAGCCATTTTTGTGTTTTTTAAGGTCAGTTGGCTGTAGCAGTTATCTTGAATCAGGTTGAGCCCTGAAGTTAATCAGTTGTAGAGCTTCATTTAATGACTACTTTCTGCAAGTCTCATTAAAATTTGTTCAGTGCTTCATAAAATATTTTGCTAACAGATACAAGCGCACACACAAACATGAGCAAAAACATTACTGTTCGCCTTCTCCTTTCAGAGGAGGGTAATAATTAAAGGAAGTGTTAGTGTCTCCTTGGTTGTAAGGACGTTTAATGCTTGTTGTTGATATTCTTCAGGTTTGATGACTTGGACAATGAAGATGAATCAGTATGACCCGCACTGCAGTGTGTGCGTTTGTGTGCCTGTGTGTCCTTGTTAAGCACAGGTGGCTCTGCAGGACGGCTGTAAAGGCTGCTCCTCCTGGCAGTATCACCTGGAATGACACCCAGAGGTGACACACTGTCACACCCACAGCAGGCACAGGACACACACACATACACAGCTACAATAAGCTGAATGCATCTCAGCCGAAGCCTGCCAGGGCAAGGAAAAGGACTCATTAGTGTAGACATCTTCCATGAAATGCTTTAACAACACACAGACACACACACACACACAGACAAGCAGATTTACAGACGTAGTGCAACACACCCCCAGTTTTTTTATTGTGGCCCTGACTTTTATAGTTAAGTTTCATAGTAAATGTTGCCACTGCAGTCCTGAGCCCTTATTGCTGTTCTTACTTTGGACTTGTCTGGAAGCATCTAGAACAGGGGTCTGCAACATGTGGCTCTTCACCTCCTCTCAAGATGCTCCTTGTAACTTTGACTAAAAATGACTTAAACCTAAGTCATGTTTAAACTTAATAGAATAGAAATGAATATTCTGTAGCAGTTTTCCAGTTTATATTTTGCAGTTTATCTATGGAATTTCTGCAGCAAAATAGTCAGGTCATCCAGGTGGGTTGTCAGTGTGAGTTATTTATTTATTTTAGCACTAGGGTTAAAAAGAGACAGAACATTTCTAGTATTTTTTTCAAAACTTTCCAGAAACATTTCACTGTAAGTTACACTGGGGAATTTAGGAAATATTCTAAATTGGAAACTTCCCATGGGAATTATGAAATTTATGGAAATTACCTGGAAATTGGAGTAAATATCATATCCAAACAAAAATATAAACATTTTGTTCAGTCATAGGGAGATAGAGTTTGACCAAGGGTTGTATTTAATTTCAGTTTGAAATTGACAAATTTAATAATCTAACTGGCATATGATGGCATGACCGATGTCATCAGGAATGTCATCATATGACACCATTTTGTCGTATGGTACTAAGGGTGTGTAATATACCCTTGATACTACACATTGATTGATACTAATCAATGTGTAATATGATTGTGTCACAGCCATCTGTTGAACGTTTTTAGTTTTTCCTTTTTTGTTGAAACCCTTTTCTAAATTCATGTACACAACTTTCAACAAAAATATTAATGTTACATAATTTTCTTTGTTATTTATTCATAATAACAAAACAAAAGTCAGTAAATTGCATATCAGAAAGAAATCATGTAAATGTATACACCTATGTGCAGAAAATGTTAAATTTCATTCACACAAGTCTAAACAAAACTATACATTTTTGTAATTTTTCTATACAATAAAAAAGTAATTTCAGTAAACTGCATTTCACAACAAAACTTTTGACAGCAAATAAAAAGGCATTTTACATTTTTTAGAGAAAAAAATCTGCAATCTCAGAAAATAGAGATAAGCAAAAACACAACCAACAGAACAAATGTAGAGAAAAAATGCTGCAAGTACCAAAAACACTAATACCCCCCCAAAAACCAGCTGCAAAGTTATTCCACAAAACAGAAGTGCACCAGACAACAATAGTACTCAAGGTAGAATATTGGATATTCAGTGGTGTCTTCCTGCCGCTTGACCCAGTGCTGGCACTAAGATGTCGGTCAGCCCACCTCTATGTGCTCCCTGGACAAAGCATCTTCGTTTCACCCCGTTGTTCAGAACTGAAGCCAAAATATCAATCTTTTGGGCACTGCAAGGTCAAATTTTAGTAGCTGCCCCCACATTTAAGATTTAATCTACTGGAATGCATTTGAAAAATAAAACAAGGCAGATTTGGAGCAGTTTTTAATGATTATCATTTTTTATTAGTGGCTGCACAGTGGTAACAGCTGTGATCTCACAGTAATTCCATTCAATTCAATTCAGTTTATTAGCGCTAAATCACAGCAAAGGTCGTCTCAGGGCACTGTACAATAGCTCATAGCTCAGGATACCCAAGCCCACCCTAACTGTAGGATTTATTAAGTAGACAGCAAGAAAGTCATAGGTTCACAACCAGCTGCAGCTTTTCTGTGTGCGTAGATACTCTGGCTACTGAATTTACCTCCCATAGTCCAAAATCATGCCTGTTAGGGTAACTGGCAACTCTAAATTATCACTAGTTGTAAGTGACAGCATGAATGTTTGTCTTGTCTGTCACATTGTGGTCCCGTGATGGACTTGCAACCTGTCCAGGGTGTACCACACCTCTCATCCAATGACCACAGGAGATAGGCACCCTGCATTCTGTGATCCTGCGCAGACAATTGAGTAAAGAAAATAAATGGATAGATGCATCATCAGTGAGGTTTAACTTGAAAATTCAGGGCTGTAGCCTCTGATGTTTTCTGCAATAAGGAGAGCTCCCGTGCAGGAGTCAAAATGCTTTAAAATTAGCTCATAATAATATCCAGGATTATTTGAGCTTGTAGCATCAAGTTATGAACAGGTTAGTGTGAGTGAAAAGAAACATATTTGTACATATATGAACAGACCTCTTCTTTGGCTTTTCCTTATTTATCTGCTCTTTAATCCTCTCAACATTCTTCAAATGTTAATTTTTGCATGACTCGACAAATTAATTTTATAGCTAAATACAAATCTTTATCTGTTTCTACTGTGCTGAGAAAATTTGTTTTCATCTTCCTTCTTTTCACACTGTTTGTACCTTTGGAAGAAGAAAAATTAGGACGTGATAATTTCACAGCAGACTTGTCTTGAGGTGATGATGAGCAGTGAAGGACAGTAAAGTCACAGCAACATTTAGAATTCATATTCTGACACACACACATATACATACAGTATATAAGCTCAGGTGTTCTACCAGAGGCCTGGGAGATTAAGAGTTCTGTTCAGTATCTTAGCTGTTCCTAGGACTGCACTCTTCTAGACAGAGATCTCGGAGGTTGTTCCTGGGATCCGTTGGATCCACTCTTTCAAAATGCTACTACATAATATATACACTGTCTGGCCAAAAAAAAAGTCGGCACCAAAAAAAAAAAGGTTGCACACTTTCATATTTCGTTGGACCGCCTTTAGCTTTGATTACGGCACGCATTCGCTGTGGCATTGTTTCGATAAGCTTCTGCAATGTCACAAGATTTATTTCCATCCAGTGTTGCATTCATTTTCACCAAGATCTTGCACTGCTGATGGTAAAGTCTGACCGCTGCACAAAGCCTTCTCCAGCACATCCCATAAATTCTCAATGGGGTTAAGGTCTGGACTCTGTGGTGGGCAATCCATGAGTGAAAATGATGTCTCATGCTCCCTGAACCACTCTTTCACAATTCGAGCTTGATGAATCCTGGCATTGTCATCTTGGAATATGTCCGTGCCATCAGGGAAGAAAAAATCCATTGATGGAAAAACCTGGTCATTCAGTATATTCAGGTAGTCAGCTGACTTCATTCTTTGAGCACATACTGTTGCTGAACGTAGACCTGACCGACTGCAGCAACCCCAGATCATAGCACTGCCCCCACAGGCTTGTACAGTAGGCACTAGGCATGATAGGTGCAGCACTTCACCTGCCTCTTGTCTTACCCTGATGCACCCATCACTCTGGAACAGGGTAAATCTGGATTCATCAGACCACATGACCTTCCATTGCTCCAGAGTCTAATCTTTATGCTCCCTAGCAAATTGAAGCCTTTTTTTCCCAGTTAGCCTCACTGATTAGTGGTTTTCTTAAGGCTACACAGCTGTTCAGTCCCAATCTCTTGAGTTCTCTTCGCATTGTGCATGTGGAAATGCTCTTACTTTTACTATTAAACACAGCCCAGAGTTCTACTGTTGTTTTTCTTCGATTTGATTTCACCAAACATTAAAGTGATCGCCAATCATGATCATTCAGGACTTTTTTCCAGCCACATTTCTTCTTCAAAGACGATGGGTCCACATTATCCTTCCAGTTTCTAATAATGCATTGGACAGTTCTTAACCCATTTTTAATAGTATCTGCAATCTCCTTAGATGTTTCCTCTGCTTGATGCATGCCAGTGATTTGACCCTTCTCAAACAGACTGACATCTTTTCTACAACCATGGGATGTCTTTCGACATGCTTGTTTGAGAAATGAGAAGCAACTCATTGCACCAGTTGGGGTTAAATAACCCAATCCAATTGTAAGGTCACCTGAAATATTTCAATATTCCTACTTCCTTACATTTTGTTCTTTGGAACTCTCTAACATCTGTAAATAGATTGTCAAGTCAAGTCAAATTTATTTAAATAGCAATTTTCAGCTTTTCATCAACAAGGCGGTTGAAAGTGCTGATTGTGAACTAAAACCTTAAAATGGTATCCTTAATAAAACTGTAATGATGGCATTCGAATAGAGGGAAAAGGCTTATCTATACAGGACTAAAAAAAAAAAAGCATCACATGAATGAGGAGGGAAAAGTAAATCCAAATATGAGAACTGTTTTTGTGAAACTGGAACCATCGACAGCATGGACAACTAATCAACTATGTAGCCCAATAACCGATATAAAGCCTAAACCAAAACAAATGATTAAAAATGGCAAAATGATTTACTATACCATATACCATTGTCTCTGCTTTTTGCAAATGGTGTTGTCTTTAGGTCATGACCTTCAACATCCACTGGGATGGGTAACAGCTGAGTGTGAAGTGGCAGGGATGAAAGTTAGCTCCTCTAAATCTGAGGCCATGGTTCTCAACTGGAAATAGGTGGAATGCTCCTTCTGTATCAAGAATGACTCTTTGCCTTAGATGGAGGAGTTTAAGTATCTGGGAGTCCTGTTGACTAGTGATGGTAGGATGGAGTGTGAGATGGATTGACCAATCAGGGCCTTGTCCTCAGTAATAAGGCTGTTGCTTTGGTCAGTTGTGATAAAGAAAGAGGTTAGTTGAAAGGCAAAGCTCCTGATTTACTACTCATTCTGCATTCCAACCCTCACCTATGGTTATGATGTTTGTATCATGACCAAAAGATTGAGATCCTCGAAAACAAGCTGCTGAAATGAGCCTCCTTTCTAGGATGCCTGGGCTCATCCTAAAAGATAAGGTAAGGAGTGCTGCCGTCTGAGGGGAGATCAGAGTAAAGCCACTTCTCCTACGCATCAAAAGGTCAGTTGAGGTGGTTTGGGAATCTGATTAGGATGCCTCCTGACCGCTTTTTTCTAGAGGTTTTCTGGGCATGTCCCTCTGGGAAGAGACCTTGGAGTAGACCCAGAATGAGCTAGAGGGATTGTGTATCCTTTGTGTATCACTGGGACACTGACTGGCGGTGGGGCGTCGCTGCCGACCCCCACCGAGACAACAGGAGGAAAGATACCATTCCCCGAGACATACTTGGCAGACTTGGGAGATTTGGCAGAGTGTGGGACTGAGAGCGGCTCTGGAGACAGGACTGAAGGCACTGCAGGTGGCTCTGGAGATGGGACTGAAGGCACTGAGAGCGGCTCTGGAGACGAGGGTGAAGGCACTGTGAGTGGCTCCGGAGGCGAGGGTGAAGGCATTGAGAGCAGCTCTGGAGACGGGACTGAAGGCACTGCAGGTGGCTCTGGAGACGGGACTGAAGGGTGACTTGTGTGATCTGGCTGGCTTGGGTGACGGGGTGAATGGGATGGCTTGGGTGACCAGTAAACTGAGGCTGAGGTGGCGTCCGTCCGATCCACCGGAGAGACGGAGGTGGCGTCCATCTGATCCACCGGAGAGACGGAGGTGGTGTCCGGCCGATCCACCTGAGAGACGGAGGTGGCATACGGCCGATCCAATGGAGACTTCGCTGGTGGCGAAACTGTGAGCAGCACGGGAGATGCGGGTGGTTCCGCTGGCAGACTTTCCCTCCTGTGTTGACATCTGTGGGGAGCTGCGGATACCGGAGACCTTGAGAGCACAGACAGCAGCGGTGGAGACGATGGAGGCTGAGGGATTCGTCTGGGGCCATTCCAACTCAAAGTTGGTGGTTTGAGTGCCAGGTCGAGTTCTTTAGAACAGAGATAACCTCTCCTCCTCCTCCACCAACATGGGCGACGGAACAACCTCGCAGTTGACACGGACCTTCCTCCTACGGTGTCCCAGCCGCTGGGAGACCGAAAGTTCAGGGGGCGCAGCAGCCACAGGAGACATGGAAAGTGTTGCAGCCACAGGAGACGCAGAAGGCGCAGCAGCCACAGGAGACGCAGAAGGTGCAGCTGCCACAGGAGACGCAGAAGGTGCAGCTGCCACAGGAGACGCAGAAGGTGCAACTGCCACAGGAAACGCAGAGGGCGCTGCTGCCGTAGGTGCACCGGAGGGAGGCCGCACAACCCAGGGCGTAATCTCTCCTGGCCCCACTGAGGATCTCGTCCATTCCCGGGGTGGCGAAGCGCCTCTCTCAGGAGGTCAAAATCGCTCCTTCACGTTCAGAGAGGTGGCCTCCACATCACAGTACGCCCTCACTGCGATGTGGAGCTGGAAAAAATCATCTTCAGTGAGGTTGGAAAAGGAAAAAAATTAGTCCGCTTGGTTCTGGACTGGCTGGTTCATTCTGTCATGATCGGTGGAGAACACGGAGGTGAACCCAGTGAGCAGACTCATCTTAAAAAGGAACTAATTTATTGAACTAAATAAAACAAAAAAAAAGCTGACATGGCAGCACAAGAAAACAAAAACCAAAATCCTAAACTCAGGCAGAAACTAAAACTAACAGGACAGGACCAGGAACGAGCAGAGCAGAAACAGAACAATGAAACAGCCGAGTAGAGGAGAAAGTGACTGGGTTTTAAACACTGAAGATAACGAGATAAGTGGGCACAAGTGAGTGATAAAAATTGTTGACAGGTGGAGATGGGCGTGGCTATTGAGGGTCAGTGGTCAGTGGTCCATCCAAGATCACCTGAGGTTGTCGTGATGTTTACAGAGAGTCTGCAAGGAGGAAGCTGATGCAGCAAAAGTCAGGAGTCAAGTCAAGTCAAATCAAGTCAAATTAAATTTTATATAGCACTTTTCAGCAACAAGGTGATACAAAGTCATGCGCAAACTATAGCAATTCTTTTTAACAGTATTAAAAAATATTTCTCAATTTAGGTTTCTCTTTACCTTTTTATCTTTCTTTTTCCTTTGTCTGCTGTGCTTACAACCGCTGTGCAAAATTTATTTATTTTTTTCTCAGGTTACAAAACGAAAAGAAAAAGAACGAGAGGAAGAAGGTCTTCACACGACCAACAAAAAAAAAACTACATAATGAACTGACTTGCAGTCACCAGCCAATGCTTTGTCTTCAGAGAACATTCAGAATACTGGGGCTTGAAATATCTTGGGGTTGAGCAGAAAAGCATTATTTTGCTCTGTCCAAAGATTCTTTCACTCATAACTTAGTACAGTTCTCCTGTAAGACAAAAGATAAAAAAGGTTTGTGAAAGCACTTAAATAATTGCTTTTATTGAGTATTTTCATACATATAATGATTAATAATCATTTCTCAAACTATTTCAGATGTAATGAAAAAGGAGTGATTCTTCTCTCTACAAATGGTACAATATTTTGGTTGAAAGAACTGATGTGCTTACTATGTTCCATTATGAATAAAAAATATGGGTTTAAAATGAGCAAATCATTGCATTCTCTTTTTATTTACATTTTACACAACATCCCAACTTTTTCAGAATTCCTGTTGTATATTAATAGTGTGCTTGGTTAACATTTCTATCGTTGAATGCAGCTCTTTGCTTACGTAACAAGTTCAGCTCAACCCTGTTGGAGATGTACAATATTTCAGCCACTGGAAACAGGCACCACTAAAAATAAAATGTTAGAATTTGAGGAAGGCAATAATTCACACTTTCCAAAAATAGTGTGTTCTTCCAAGTTTGTGACAACAGTTGGTCTCTTCCCCGTTTCATTAGGGCTGTGCCCACGCTAACTTGACTCCAAGAAAGTTTTCCCTGTCAAATGGGGAGAAACTCCAGCCAACTCGTTCAGGATGAACTGGACAGCTGACCGTGAGCTGTGCCTCAGTTCTCTGATAAAAAGTTTTCTGACTGAGAGTCTTCTTTCAAATTCAGAGGTAGAAACTAGAAAAACTGCAGTGATTGCAGTTCATTCACATCTATAAAACAGAATAATAATGTTTTTGCCTGATTGTGTGTGTGTGTGTCTGTCTGTTAGGAAAATTTCTCATAATTTCCCATCTGCAACTTTTGGAGTCAACCAAATTCAAGATGGCTACACAACCCACAGACCCTAAGAAAGACAAAAAGGATTAAAGCTCAGTCAATTGTACAGATTTTGAGTAGAAATCCAGTGTGATAGTAGCTGAGACTGATCCCCAACAAGAATTGTGAGACCTAACAAGCAACACTAAATATTTGTTTAAAATTTTGCTATTTACTATTCAAATTAACTCTATCTGTTTATAGACAAAATATCTCATAAATCGATAGACAGATTTTAGTGAAACTGTCAGGAAGTTTTAACTGGATGTATATCTACAACTTATGAACCTTTGGAGCCAATTATGTTCAAGATCTATGCCACAACTAAGTGAAATTAGAAAACGCAAAAATGGCTATAATTCAGTCAGTTTTACAAACCTTGTGCTAGAACTTGGTATGCCAATAGCTGAGAGTCATTCATAACACACTTTACATATAACAAGTATTGACCAAAATGGCTGCAACTGTCTTTTTTTTCTGCTTTTTTTACATAGGTGATTCCACTTCACCTCAAACTCATGTTTTATCTCTAATACTCACTAGCCCTCCTCCTCCCTCCTTTCTCTTAGTGTACAGTCTCAGGATGTTGGACTTCGAGTGAAACCCCCTGTGCATTGTGAGGAGTGAGGAGCTTTCATGTGTTAATATCATTGGCTTTTATCTCCTTCTTTGGCCAGGTTATTATACCAGATGGTCATCTGATGACTGGCAGGGCATACTGTATGTGGTAATGACTTGGACTTTGTTCTTGCTACTCACTTGGCTCTTCAAGATTTGTCTTACTCTCTGTAGATACTTGGTTGTGGCAGACTTTCTTGCATCCTAATTGTGGTTGCCATTTGCTTGTGGGAATCCAAGGTATTCGTAGCTGTCCTGAATATCTGCAATGCTGCCTTCAGGTAGTTAGGCATATGCTTACATCGCTAATATGTATTAAGTCACAGTTTGGCACATCCTTTAATATAAGAGTCATAGATCGGTGTGTACCTTAATGTGAGGGACACGGTTTGGTATACCATGGTGGGAAAGGCACAGATTGGTATGTGCCTTAGTATGAGTCATGGATTTTTATGATGCACATACCTTGGTATGAGGATCACTGTTTGGCATATTCCTTGGTATTAGTTCACGGTTTAGTGCATATCTTGGGATGTGGGTCAAGGTTCAGCAGAACAAATAAAACAAAAATAAATGCCAGATGCTAAGTTTTTGCAGTTGTTTCCCCTCTCGTCTGCCTAGTCTGTTGCTGTGCCATCTAGTATATATACGGTAGACTCCATATAAATTCTTGTAAAATTTCATAAAAGAGGTTTGATCACACAATGTAATTCTTGGTTTTAATATTGACGAGTATGAATGAACTGATTTGGTGTGTCATGGAAGTTTGGTTTGCTAGTAAAAAACATTTTGTGGCTAATTTGCAGCAATTTGGTACTTGATGCACAAACCTAATCAGGTGTGCAACATTATGGCTTGTTCATGTCCAACGCTGTTGTTCCTAACTAATGAGGCGACTAATGAGAAACTCAAAGCAGCTGTGGTCATTAGAAACTATCAGCAGATGTGTTGAGGAGCTAAAAGTAAGAGAAACCAAAAAAACAGATGAAACTAAAGCAAACAAAATTTGAAAATACAAAATATATAACGTCATGAATCCAAAATATATAATATTGTGAAAATCTGAACAATAATTAAAGGTGTAGTATTCCTTGAAGGAATGTTGCCTTCTGCCTTTCATGCAAGAGTTTTTGACTAAGATCATTTTGATGAGAAACTGATTTGTAACCATTTTGGTTAAACTTTGTGAATAACGCTATTCAGTGTCATTCAATACTGTGAGCTTGAAGTATGTATAGGGTATCAGTCACAGCTACTACCACACAAATGTTTACTTCAGTCTCTGTAAAAAATGACTGTTGTAATAATTTCTGTATTGATAAGGTCAATTAGCTTTGGCAGCCAAATTACCATATTTTCCAGACTACAAGGCGCACCTGAATATTAGCCGCAGAAGCTAAAATTAGGGGAAAATCTTGTTTTGATCATACATTAGCCGCACTGGACTAAAAGCCGCAGGTGTTTTAATGTTTAGTTACCATATGTAAGAGAACATGCACAAAGGGGATTGTCAGGAAAGAGATGGCTAATTGGGAACACATCCCTTTTATTAACATTTTGAAAAACAAGTTACCGGTACATATTTGCATAACTTTTTAAGTATATGTACAAGTACCTGTAATTAAAAGTACGAAACATGTACTGTGCTGTTTAAATGAGTAACAAATGTACTATATAACAATAATCTACAGCACACCAGAAAAATATAATATGCCTAACTTTTGTGCTAAGGTGCAGTAACAAGAAAAATCAGTCATTCATTGTTTGTTCCGCTGTTGTACGGCACTACTTTGCCTGGCGGATGAACATGTGACCAACATACCACACTTTTCCCCCGTGACTGTGTGTCTGATCACAAGCCCTTACGCCAGGCAAAGTAGTGTCGTACAACAGCGGAACAAACCAAAACAAATCCTCTTATGATATCACACAAATCATGAAAAATCCATAGAAAAGCTGAAACGGACTATAAGCCGCAGGGTTCAAAGCTTGTGCAAAAAGTAGTGGCTTACAGTCCGGAAATTATGGTAAGTTTGAAATAGGTTCACTCTAAAAATTAATAAATTCTAGAGGTATGTGGTTTTAATATTTTCCCTTTATTTAAAGTAAAGGCACACATCTTTACTTTAATTAAACGCAGAGTGGCCTTTTATTGTGGTCAGCCTAAGGCACACCTGTGCAATATAATTATGTTATCTAAGCATCTTGATATGCCATACCTGTGAGGTGGATAAATTATCTCGGAATAGGAGAAGTGCTCACTAACACAGATTTACATTAATTTTTGAGAGAATATGGCCAATTGTGTACATAGAAAAAGTCTTAGATCTTTGAGTTAAGCTCATAAAAAATACAAGCAAAAACAGAAGTGTTGCATTTATATATTTTTTAGTGTAAATCTAAAAGCTGAGATTGAATGTAACCACTCAAAGACCATCATTTCTCAAAGAGAAACTTGACTGTTCCAAAGCCTTGTTTATTTCCATTAGAAATTTAGATTTATGAATGCATTGGTTCAACTGTGATCTAATAAAATGTGGAAATTCAGTCTGTATGCTGGTGTAGATTTCCAGTCTGTAGAAACTCATGCCATTCAGAGCCAGCCACGATTCATTTGTGTGCCTCTAGAAAGTAAAATAACAGAAATCAACAGTCCATTACTTTTAAATGTTCTTTAAAAGCAAACAGCATCCTTAGTGGACTATTCTGCAGCATGCAGTAACCTTAGTGGTACACTGTATTAAGTCATCACACCTCAGGTTTTAAACAAGTCAATCAGCATGGACTCATTGTGTTTGTAAAATATTAATTTACTCTCATTTCAGATTTGATAGGGAGCCGTAAATCATGAGCTCTAATCTGACAGAAATTTATTTTTCCAGTGGATACTGAGCACTCCATGCTCATTGCTGCATCATGTGTGGTTGCTCTTATTCAGCAGTTCTCAAACTTTTTATCTGTTTCATGTTGTGCCCCCTTTTGTAGGAAGAAAAATGATCAGCAACAAATTTTTAAAACAACTTTACTTGTGCACCACATTTAAAGTGAAGCCTGAGTAAAACAGCTACAGCAGTGTTGTGGTCCACAGAAACATGATATTGTTTTACTTTTTAATCTTGATTGCTTTTATACACCCTCTCTGCAAATGCTAAGCAGCCTGTGATAATAACAGATTTGTGAGATTGCTTTACATTCTTCATTTGACCCAAAATGCAAATTGTTTTTGTGCGTAGTCACCAATAGTCTGTTGTTGGACATCAGGCAGTAAGGATCCAGCTAAACCAGTGTCCTAATTAAACCAACTGTTGGTTAGTAGAGATTACTGCTAGTCAGTAAGATTAAGAGAAGTGCAGCTCATCTGGAGCTCATTACAACATGTGATGTGCAGCAGAGTAGAAGTACTTATTGTAAATGTTATAAGAAGTGACAAAAATAGCTGCTTAAGGAGTTGTTACATGTGCTTTGACCTTAAAGGTTACTGACTGTTGAAGAGTCTAACTCAGACAATGGCACTGACAGTAAAGAGCTTGTTTTATTAAAGACTCCTGTCATTTTTCAAAAGAACTAAATCATTTATTTTATTCAGAAGTATCTAATTGTGCTTATTATAGGAACAAACAAGCTTTGCTTGGTAGCAATCAGAGGATGCAACATTTTGAGCTTCAATTTGTTAACAGAAATCAAATTGAGTCATGAAGCCAAGAATAAAATCACAGCTCTACAAACAAACAAAAAAGAAGAAAAGTTACCATGTGTTACAGAAAATCCAGCATGGCACAATAGAGTGTTAATAATAGAAATAACTGTGGTCAGTCTCAGTTGTACTAAACTTGAGGAGCTGGTGAAAGCATCTCTGCTGCATCTCATAACGGAGACCCTGATATCTGTCATGCATCCTAAAAACACCTTCCAAACCTGCAGTCTTTGCCATGTTGATATTGATATTAGTATCATATGATAGAGTAATAAGTGAGTATTTGAATGAAAAAAATAACCTGGATCAGATTAAAGGATCTTATACTTTAATTATGTACTGTATTTTTTTTAATTTTAAATGAAAATAATAATATCTACAAAACATTACATCACAGCTGTAAGGTGCTATAAAGTCTTGAAAATTGACATTGAAAGTACTTGAAAACTGCTTGAATTTGGGTAGGATAGCACTCTATAATAACTACACCATGTTTAGACAGCATATTTATCACACAATTTTCTTCTCACACAGGCAATAGTTACAAAAACACAACAGCAACACAGTTGACTGTCCCATCAATTGTTGAAAGTAGTTGAACATGATAGGGTTGATTTTGGTCTGATTTCCACAGGTCTGATTTCCACTTGTGTGTTTTGTTTACATTAACAAATACTTAATAAAGCATATATAGCCTTCACTTTTGAAGGGTTCACAAAAAGACTACTAGCAACTGCCTTTTGTTAATGCACTGCAGGATAAGTATATAGTTATTTCAAACATTCTTTAACCATTAATACATGTCTAACACATGGTGTGAAAGTACATTTATATGTATGACCATTTACATACATATACACACAGGATATAGAATAGCTAATTCATGAATTATTAAGCATGAATAAACATTGAGTATGTTGGTTTTGGAAGTAAATAGCCTTTGTGTATAGCATTATTAAACGTGTTAATTTGCATTAATGCACTTTAACCTAAATACAAAAAGAAACTCAAAGAAAACCCAAATCCTGACATAAAGTTCAATCTGTGCACAAAAACCCAACAAATGCAAACATATAACAGCTCAATAATGTCACAGTATTAAAGGCTGCAATGAGTCCATGTCTCCTGTACAAAAAGAAAAAAGAAAATATCAGCACAGTTCAATCTGTTCCAGAATCTACAGCCTGAGCAGGTACTTGGCAAAAATATTGAGTTCTTTTATTAGTGAGGGCTGATGTCATTTTATAACAGTATTAGTGGCTTAATAATTTGTTTTCATTGATATTGTTTCTGATAGCAATTTTTGTGCTTTATTGTCATCAGATTTTCTTTTAAAACTCTAGCTTACATGACTGGAGTAATATTCATTTGATTAAACGTCAACCTGTCAGCTGTCAGAGTTTTCAGACATCTTTTTTTTTTAACTATTTTTTTTATCTCTTGCCATTCACTGTAATCCCAAGCTGTAAACATGAGTGACAGTGTAGAGCAGCTTCTCATGAAAACATAGACAAATGTTTCAAGGAAGCCAAGATCACAACAAAGAATGCAGGACTGTGAATGAACTTTACCAAACATGACTTGAGAAAAAGGAGACTGCAACTATTTAGGTGACCCACATGTTTTGGTGTATTTTTTGTATGAGTTTATCTACAGCTGTAAGCAGATTAGTGGCTTAAAAAATGTGATGGAAATAGTAAAATAATAGGCAGGTAGTACTAGTGGGCTTTAATACTTATACAATTGCACCCTATACTGAACATTTTAAAAAAATACTGCCAACTTCTTTTCTTCCTTAGCAGAATAAGTTTTGTAGACTCAATAATGTATTTCTTTACCTAGTAAACTATATTTAGAATCAGTACAACTAATTCAGCTCTGCAAAGTGCTTACAGTGAAAATAAGATGTTACTCAGATTGAAATGTTTGCATGACTTACCCTATACTATACATTCCATTCATGTTTACGTTTACATGGTACACACCACACTCATAGTGACGTTTGCTTAATTGCATCCACACAGCATTACTTGGGTTTCTCCCTTTCCCCAAAAGTGTGTCTTTCTGCATCTTTCTTTTCTGCACTCATTCTGCTAGAGTCAGTGTTGGCAAATCTTGTGACATAATGAGTGAAAAAGAAATCTAATGTTGCTTTTAATAAGCTGACCTGACATCTCTGGAGCCAAAGTCATGTTGTAAAGTCAAAGTGTGTGTCACCAGTAGGATAAATAAGTATGATAAAGATACATACATGTTTACATATTGCATGTAAAATCAGCCTACTCCACATAGCATAGTTTGATTATTGCTTATTACCTCAGCCAATGAGGTTATATTTTCGGTAGCATCTGTTTGTTTGTTTGTCTCTCTGTGTACAAGATTACTCAAAATGTTATGAATGATTTCTATGAAATTTTTAGGAAATGTCAAACATGGTACAAGGAACAAGTGATTAAATTTTGGTGCTGATCTGGTCAAATGTCAAGGTCACAGGTGATCCTGTGCTGTAACTCTGCAACCTGTTATACTGTTATACTTTTACATTTCAGCCATAGAAAACATACAATAAAATACAATACCTTGTCTGTGATGAATTCATCTGTATTAAAGTGCATCATGTGAGTTTGTGAAAAAAAAAATAAATCCAGGATGATAAGAAAATTTTGGATCTCAAAAAAAAAAGCTTTTGTATTCAGACTGTAAAAACATGAAGTTGAAGTTATTACCTTTTTTTACCTTGTCCGAGTCTTCATTACCTTAGCAGATGTCATCTCTGGAAAGAGGAATTAAGTTTTGTGATACTTGTCTTTATTTTTTATGAAAAAAAGAAATGCCAATAAAAACAGATACATTAGTAATTTATTCTTTTGTAGCTTGCACTTACATGTATGTGAATGTGCAAACACGGACTAGGTGGGTGGTTTTCTGTCAATTATCTGAGATAAAATGGGTTGGAACTACTGGTCTGGAACCAGCTCAGCATGTGAAATCCATCCTAATCAAAATTTTTCAAGAGTTTCTAGATTTTCAAAAGTTCTGATTGTTTCAGTGTTTTCAGGATGTTTAACAAAATCATATTGGAAGTTGGAACTACAGGCATTAACATCTTTTTACAGCAGTGTATAAGCAAAAATCAATTCTGTGTAGAGTTGACATGTAGTCCATGGGTATGGAGGTGGAGCTCAGAGCTTCTATTTCCATACATCAAGATATGCATCGCCCACAGTGACTAGTGAGGCTGCTTTTAATGGTCCTCCAGGATGGACCACCACCTCCTCATCCTCATCTTTCTCTCACTGTTTCCCAAAGTCTGAGTCACAATGCAGTCTCCATCCTACACTGTGTGGGGAGACAAGGGCCTGTGATTTATGAGAGAGGTGTAAAGCGTGGGAAGAATAAACCGCATTGCTCAGAGATCTGTGTGTTGTGTGTGTGTGTGTGGATCTTACAGGTTAGTGATCCCTGGACGCCTTTCAATATGGTTCATATACCGGAGCAGGTTGTATGCTTTTTAAATGGAGCAGTTTACTATGTTCCCAAAGTTACTCAGAGAAACAGTGAAAACAATGACACATCCATCAGCTTCTAAGTGAATAAAGAAGTTTCAGAGAAATCTAAATCCCAGCAAGAGTGAAAATCGGTCCCAAGTGCTATGCAGAAAAGATGGAGGAGACAAACCCACTCAAGTTCATGAAGAAAGTGGATTCCCTAGGGACAGTTTAGCTCTTTGCCAGGCAGAACAGGGTATTGGAAGCAAGACAACCTGTGAACAACATCTATCTGAAGCCAAAGTACTTTTCAGCAGTTGTTTAACAATTTCAGAAATCATCAGAGAAACAGACAAACAATAAAAGCCGGGTTTCCTCCAGCATTCCATAAGCCTGGCGGCCGCCAGGCTGAGCTCCGCTTGTTTATTATAAATACGTTATTTTTTGAACACGTTTTTTTTCCCACCAGCTCCCCCAAAACCGCTACCTCTATCTACCTCACCGCGCGAGGGTGCGCGCGCCAACAGTGACACAATCGCGCTGACCCCGCCCCTGCGCGAAGGTCCCGCGCGGTGTCACGTCGTGCACCTTTTATAACTTTGTGTGGACCGCGCGCGCCGCGCTCCGTTCAACCATCTGCTCTCCTTTTAACATATTTCCACTGGTTACGTAGCGTACTGCCCCCCCCGTTTTTTTTGGAGAATACTGCACCGACGTAAGCGCCAAGTATAAATTCCTCCACCGCGTGCTCAGATCCGCGCGCTGTTCGCGGAGCCCCGCGTGACTCTAATGAGCCCTGAGGCCGAGCTACCTTCAGCTATCTGGAGTTAGCATGTTGTCAGAGCCACAGTAATAAACATGGAACGAGCGGGTTTAACCAAAAATGGTTAGTTGAGCTGAAATTCAGCGGGTGGCTTTACAAGACCGAATACGGTAAACATGTTTTGTGCTTAGTGAAAATATTATCCTTGTCTCTGTTCTTATTCATTGGCCTGGAAGTGAAACGTGTTTTGGTGCTTTGTTTGCACTTTTTCATTTATGTTAATTTAATTTACTTGTAAATGTGACTTAAATTAGGATTTAAATTAGGTGCAATCAATTAGTATTTATTTTAATTGTATTTTTGTTTAAATAAGTATTTCAATAGTGCCTTTTTGTAAAACTGTAATTGTGTAAATATTTGGCACATATATCATACAATATCAAATAATAAATAGCCATATTTTCAACTTTCTGGCAACTTTAATATTTTTTTTTTACTAAATCATGGTCGGCTGATGGTTGGCCGGCGAACGGCCACCTACCACCGGGTTTAGCCTCTTTTCTGGGGGAAACCCTGAAAGGCCTAGCATTGCTTGAAGGAATACAAATTGGCTATCACTTTTTCATGAGAGTTTAGGCTAAGATTATCTTATGTTTGAAAATGATGAGTTGTAGCCATTTAGGTCAAACCTTGAAAATAACCCATCCATCCATCCATACATCCATACATGCATTTTCTTTTACCCACTTTTCTTTTCTGGGTCATGTGGACCTGGTGTCTATCTCCAGCAGTCACTGTGGGGTAAACACTGGACAGGTCGAAAGTCCATCACGGGCCCACATAGAGACAAGAAGACATGCACACTCCCACCTAGGGACTATTTAGAGTTACCAGTTAACCTAATATGCATGATTTGGGTCTGTGGGAGGAAAGTGAAGTAAACCCCCACACACACACGAAGAACATGCAAACTCCACCCAGAAAGGCCCCAGGCTGGGAGCCAATCCTTAGACCTTCTTGCTGGAAGGTGGCAGGTCTGACCACATCGCTGCCATGCGCCCCCCTTGAAAGTAATGTTATGTGCAATACTGCAACATGTCACTCTCAAAGTATGTGTTCACTCTGCTATTAGACCATAAAAATTTAGCTCATATCTGTAGAATTTACTGAGTATTAAACATTTTTGTTGAAATGTTAATCAGCTGTAGAGGTAATCACTGTATTACTTTCAGCTACAACTCAGCTACTGTCACACCAAATTTTACCACAGTATCTGTAAAATTGACAGAAATATTGCCATTTTTTAAAGTCTATTTGCTGTGGTAACCATCTGAAATTTTGCTGATCACACAAGTTAAACAGTTGTATATGTAGATCCATTGAACATTTTCTGCAAGTTACATTAAAAATTGTTCAGTGGCTGATGAGATATTTTGGTCACAGACACACACACACAGACACAGGCAAACACATTATCATCAATCTTCACTTTTCAGACGATAATAAAGCTGAATTCACAGCCAGAATTTGCAAAATAATTACATAGAAATTTTAAGAGGCAAACCAGAAAAAAAAGAGTTGAAGTACCGCAATCGCCATTCTGGTCTGAGGTCACAGGCTTCATCAACAGCCGTCTCCGATAAAGATGGATGTGTGCTGGGAAGGAAAAAAAATGTTAAAAGCCTCATTTTGGTGAGCTGTCAGTCAAACTAAAAAAAAAGGAAGAAAAGCATCTGATTCCTGTGGTGAAAGACCTCTTGAGCCTTTTTCTTATCGTTCCTTTTAAAGTACAGCATCCATCTTCAGAATTGAAATGTCTGGTTGGCTGACCTGCACCTGAAACTAGAGAGCAGGTCTGGTATATACAGACAATGAGTTTGGGCAGAAAGTTTTAGAGAGTAGCTGCTGTGGTGCACAGTGTCATGGTTTGTTCTGTGTGGAGTGACACAAAAATACACTGATGTTAATCTGTGAGGGTTTAACAGCTGATTTGTCTGTCAGTGGATTACAAACTAGAAACACACTATTTATTGTAATTTTAATATTGCTTGTCTCTAAAAGGCAAAGGTGGCTAATAATTTTGTGTGTGTATGTTTTGTACTAAAATATCTCTTAAACCACATGGTAAATTTGAATAAAACTGACCCTAAAAATCACCAAAATATCCAAAACTGCCAGTTTTACATATATTGAGCTAAAATTTGGTGTGGAAGTACACTATATTGCCAAAGGTATTTGCTCGGTTCTCTTCACACTCATATGAACTTGAGTGAAATATATTTCTTAATCCATAGGGTAACTATGATGTTGGCCCACATTTTGCAGCTATAAGAATTTCATCTTTTCTGGGAAGGTTTAGGAGTGTGTTAATGGGAATTTTTGACCATTCTTCCAGAAACGCATTTGTTAGGTCAGACACTGATGTTGGATGAGAAGGCCTGGCTCGCAGTTTTCACTCTGATTCATTCCAAAGGTGGTCTGTCGGGTTGAGATCAAGATTATGTGTTGTTCTTGATCTAATCTGAAGGCCACATGAACTTTAGAGGTCTGTAGCTATTGACTCTGCAGAATATTGATGACCTCTGTGCACTATGCACCTCAGCATCAGGTGAGCCCCCTTATTTGGCCTATATGTAGTAGTGAGGAAATTTCATGACTGGACTTATTGCACAGGTGGCATCCCATAATGGTACCATGCTGGTGTTCAATGAGCTCCCGAAAGTGACCCATTATTTTAAAAATGTTTGTAGAAATATTCTGCATAGCTAGGTGGTTGACTTTATACGCCTGTGGCCATTCACGTCATTGGAACACCTGAATTCAATGATTCAGATGGGTGAGTGAATACATTTGTCAATATAATGTCTGTATGTGTGTGTGTGTATCTCAGGGTTTCCCCCAGCATATTAATTATAACGTATAAGCCTGGCGGACCACCAGGCTTTGCTGAGCCTGTCGCCCGGCTAAGCTCCGCTTGTTTATTATAAATACGTAATTTTTTATCTATTATCTAGCTATTATCCGGCGCATTTTAAAAATCAACAAGCCCGCATCAGCAATTAAAACATATCTGGTATGCCACTGTCAAAAATAAATAAAATAGAATAAAATAAATAAAAATGTTTGCACTCATCAAAACGGCTTTGTCCCCCAAAACACTTATTTCAACACAAAATCTATTCTCCTTTCTTTCCTCAAAATGACCTCAATGACATCAGAAGCCGTAAGCCAGAGGTACCGCTTATATTTGCTTGCCTGGAAATGGCGGACAAACCCCTTCCCCGCCTGGGACAGGTTAGCTAGCTCAGGAGTCAGCCATCCAAGATCTAGCTCCTCTTGAAAAGTTTGTCTTGTAAAAAGCCTTGCCAGTATATCAGCAACAAATTAACGTGTCGCTCTCCTTCGGCCATTGTGGGTTAAAAAAGTTTTTAACTGTTAACATTCCCAGGTGTGACTCTGTTGATCTGCATAGCACTGCCGTGGCTCAAACTAGTAAGTATCCATATCCAATCACAGGACGCGTAAATGTCACGTTCAATGTCAGGCTAGCTAGAGGGCCTTACTGACACAACTCGTGATCTGATTGGCTATTGCAACTATTTATCAACTATATTTGCCCATTCACTTACAGAGCACAGACTCCTGCATTGTTGATTCTGAAGGCCCGGGTGAAGTAACTCTAACCTATAAACACCAGCACTGGAAGGAGCATAATATGACATAAAGAGAATATGAATACTTTTTGATATCTAGGGAAAGTAAATTAAAATTAAATTAACCTTTGTCATACATATGATCATGATTTCTGGTTATGTTAGGCCAGCAGAGAAGGCCTTGCTGGCCCTGACGGCCCACCACTGCTCAATAAGCGTTTGGGAACTGAGGACACTAATTGTTGAAGCTTTGAAGGTGGAATTCTTTCCCATTCTTGCTTGACATACAACTTCAGTTGCTCACCATTCCAGGGTTTCCGTAGTCAAATTTGGTGCCTCATAATGTGCCACCCATTTTCAATGGGAGTCAGGTCTGGACTGCAGGCAGGCCAGTCTAGTACCTGCACTCTTTTACTATGAAGCTATGCTGTTGTAGAATGTGGCTTGGCATTGTTTTGCTGAAATAAGCATGGATGTCCCTGAAAAACACATTGCTTTGATGTCAGCAAATGTTGCTCCAAAACCTGTATGTACCTTTCAGCATTAATGGTGCCTTCACAGATGTGCAAGTTACCTATGCCATGGGCATTAACACACCCCCACACCATTAGAGATGCTAGCTTTCGAAGTCTGCGCTCATGTCAATCCTGACAGTCATTTTCCTCTTTAGCCTGGAGGGCACAACGTTCATAATTTCTGAAATAATTTGAAATGTGGACTCGTCAGACCACAGGATACTTTTCCACTTTGCGTCAGTCTATCTCAGATGAACTCAGGCCAGCAGCGTTTTGGGGTGTTGTTAATATATTGGTTTTGCTTTGCATGATAGAGTTTTAACTTGCATTTGTAGATGTAGCATTGAACAGTGTTCACTAACCATCACTAAGCCCATGTAGTAATATCCGTTACAGAATAATGTAGGTTTTTAATGCAGTGCCGCCTGAGGGATTGAAGGTCACAGGCATTCAGTGTTGGTTTTCAGCCTTGCTGCTTACTTGCAGAGATTTGTCCAGATTCTCTGAATCTTTTCATGATATTACAGACTGTAGATGATGAAATCCCTAAATTCCTTGCAACTGTACATTGAAAATGTTGTTCTTAAAATGCTGGACTATTTGCTCACACAGTTGTTCCCAAAGTGGTGAACCTCACCCCATACTTGCTTGTGAACAGCTGAGCCTTTTGGGGATGCTCCCTTTATACCCAACCATGACGCTCACCTATTCCCAATTGAGATGTTTTTTTTGTGCATTCCTTAATGTTCCCATTCTTTTGTTGCCCCTGTACCAGCTTTTTTGAAATGTGTTTTAGGCATCAAATCCAAAATGAGTGAATATTTGCAAAAAAACAAAAAAGTGTATCTGCTTGAACATTAAATATCTTGTTTTTGTAGTGTATTCAATTGAATATAGGTTGAAAAGAACTTGCAAATCATTGTATTGTGTTTTATTTATGCTTTACACAACATCCCAATTTCATTGGAATTGGGGATGTATAATTTATTTTTATTTACTTTTTTTTTTGTGGGGGGGGGGGGGATTCTTTTGGCAATATAGTGCAGCAGAGACTGATCACTAACACATATTAGTGTTAACAGATTGTGCAAGATCTTTTTATAAATGTTTCAGTTAACAGTTTAAAGTCAACTCTGTCTCTGTATAAGCAAAAAATCGCATGAACTATAGGACAGTTGTTGTGCATGACTTCTGGGTATTGCAACTATTTTCACACTTTACCATTCCCACTACATCTTGTGAAGTGTGAATGGTATTAGGTCCAGATTAGTTAGGATTATAGTCCAAAGGGTTGATTCAGACATGACATCCACATGCACAGTTGTGTCCAACTGTACTTGTCCAATTCGACGCTGATCTATTGTAGTTCTGTTGTCTATCTGTAGTTAGTATTCATTACATACATACTGGCTTCCTTTACAGAAAAAAATAAAATAAATAAAACCCAAAAAGCTTCATCATCAAAGTGAAATCAAATTTCTATAGAGTAATACCAATTAAAGAGATGGGGCTCTGGTCGCTCGTTGGTCACTGCAGCGGTCCCGTAATACTGAGACTGCAGGTTTGAGCCCAGGTTGTGTCAGGAAGGGCAACTGGTGTATAACAATTGCCAAATCTTTTGTGTGACATTTGCTTGCTGTGGCAGCCCTTTAAGAAGGGAGCAGTAATACCAGTTATATAAATGATTGCATAAATATTCACACCCTGTAAAGTGACTATCCTAATTCATCTCAGATAAAAGATTATTGAAAAGTAAAGGTCAGACGGTGGATACAAAATGATTTCCAAGGCCCATCTCTAGGAGTTCTGTTAAACCCATCATCATGAAATAGAAGGAATATGGGATATCTTCTTTCTTGTTGTTGCAGACGCTTTCTCCTCCCATTAGCTTCTCTGGTATTGTTCAGTCTCAGCTCTGGGTGGATCTAATCTCATGTTATTCTATTACCACTGAGAGTACACAATAGCTCTTTTCCAATGGGCTTGATTCAACCCTACTCAGGTCACCCCGGCATGGGTTCAGAGCCTTTCCATTGGATGATCGTACCTGCTTCCAGCTCAGTTCTTAGGACCTCTCTGGCCAAGGTTCCAGACTGCAGCTCCCTGATTGGCCAGGGAGATATGTCACTGAATGAGTCATGACAGCAACTGCTTCAAAACCGCTTGTTTCATCCACTATTTTCTATACCCACATTGAGTTGCTTTGATCCTTCATTGTTGGGTGTTGCCTAAAAATAAACCAAAGGAGCATCGCACAGCATCGCTATTGCTACCCTACCCACATTAAGGCAGCACTCAATTGTATGGAAAATCAAAGAGATAGTGTAATTAGGGTGAGGTGGATTGCACCACAGTTGAAAATTGAAAAACTTATGAATGATGTGTTTGAGAATACCTTGTTTAAATTCCTAGCTTTTGTTTCTCAAGTGTACATCTTCAGGCAATAAATCAGAGCTGTGAGGTGTTGTCAGTCTCCAGAGCCTCAAGTATGGACAATTTTTTATTTTTGTTATAGAGTTTTCTTCATTGCACTTTTCTGTTGTTCTGACGATTCTCCCTGTGCTGCCTTGATTTTAGCTTCCAGCCTCTTCTTCCAAGGGGAACAATGCTCTAAATGAGTTGTTGACTTGATCTGATAGCCAAACATTTCAAAGACCACTGTTGCTGTGGTGTATACTAGCTTATTGACCTCTTTGATGGTGCAAGTGAAGATACTTAGATGTGCTGCATTCACATTTTCTAGCATAGTTTGTGGAGAGTGTCAAGGCCTTAGTGGTGCCAGTGGTCATTGGAGCAATCAGGGCCAAAACCCCAAACAGGGAGAGTGGCTCCAGAGGATTCCAGGAACAACATCAGAGATTTCTATCCATGAGAGTGCAGTCCTGTGAACAGCTAAGATACTGCACATAACCCTTATGTTCAATGGTCTCTGGTATAGGACCAGAGCTTGGGCAGTTTAAAAGTGCACCTGCTCATGTTGAAAAAAATAGAGTGAACTGGGTGTTTTTAAACATTTTAAACATGCATTTTATCTTCCATGTTTTCTTGAATTTAGATTTCGGGTTTTAAGTAGTCCATTTTTTCACATGCCCTTTTGCTTCCATCTGTGTTATTTTCTCCCTCTGCAAAGAGAAGCTAGCTTGCAGAGGTGCAACTAATCTAACTAATCAGGCTACTCAAAGCGCGTTACAACACAACCTGTGCGCTCATTTACCCATCCACACACACATTCATACAGCACTGAATCTCTACAAAGCTAATCTGAATAATAATAATTCTATACAGTCTAATCAGTGCTTTAAACTCCATTCATTCACTGATAGGGCACACATCGGAGGCAACGCGGGGTTCAGTGTCTTGCCCAGGGACACTTCAACTTGTGACCTCCAACTCTCTCATTGAAGGACAGCTGCTCTAACCACTGATCCACAGCTGCCAGATGTATATCTACAGCTGATTAAAGTTTGGAGTCAGCCTGATTCAAGTAGCCAACACAGCTAATTCACTTTAGCTAATACAAAAATGGCTAGAACTCAGTCAGTTTTACAAATATTGAGCTACATTTTGGTGTGGAAGAGGAACTCTTAATACATACTACACATAATACACTACACTTTGAGCTAGATCTTTGCTTAAAAAATTAGCAATAACTTTTTAAAATCAACGCTATCTGTCTCATGTACTACTGGACAGAATTTAGTGAAACTCTCAGAAAAGGTTTAACTTTTAGAGTCAACTAAATTCAAGATGACTGCAATAGCTAAACCTTAGCCAATACAAAAGTGACTTAAGCTCAGTCAGTTGGACAGATATCTAGCTAAAATTTGGAGTGAAAGTAGCTGAACATGATTCACAACACATACTCTGAGCGCCAACACATCTTTTGAGATCTCACAAAATCATGAGAGCTCTTGTGTAACATTATTTTCATAGTTTGACCAAAACATTTCTCAACATGAGATGATATTCGTCGAAAATTATGACATGAAAATATCTTATGCATTCTTCTAAGTAATGCTCGGTCTGAAAATTTAATAATTAAACTTATTTTCAGGCTTCTTTCACAACTATTTTCCAGCCCTAGCCTTTGGAGCTGGTAACCAAGTTGTGTAGCTGCCTGCTTAATGTCAAGAGAGAGCTTAATGTCAGGGAGCGGACCAGGTACTGGCTGCCATGTGGAGCCTTCACCCACAGGTTAAGCTTCCAGCTCTGCAAGAAGAAACTGATCATTGTGCTGAAGTTTAAGAATATTTATTTATTTATTAAAAAGCAAACAGAGATTTTAGGACACTGAGGAGCATTTTTTTTTTTTTTTTGGACCATCATCCAAATTTTTATTTAAACAAAAAGGGATACTCATCAAAAGCCCAGCATTCAGTGAAGAAATCCGTATCATCCACTACCTTTTGTTGCAGAGTTTTAGGCTAAGATCGTCTTACACTTAAAAATGACAGTTATAGCCATTTTAGTCAAACCTTGTAATGGACGTTGTGTGCAGTTACTTGCAATATCTGTTGATGATTATCTCAGCTAACACCATACCATATTTTAGCTATGTATATGTAAAATTCACTGAGTTATAACCATCTTTTGTCCAAATCTTTTTTTATGGGTTTGTTTGTGGCCTCTTGTGTTTTATTTTTACACTCATTTGTGGGTTGTGATCTCTGTGTTTGTATTACTNTTCAGTTCCCCTGCGTTTTTTGTGCCATCATTTTACTTATCAGTTCAGTTCCTGCTTTTCAGTCAGCCTGCTCCGCCCACTCTGTTGCCAGTGTTCAGCACAGGTTGCTCCACTTACTTTACCAGTCCAGTCCTTTACGTTTTGTCTCTCACAGTCAGGTTTCCTCCCAAGTTTCTCCTGTGAGCTCCTCCGGTGGTCTTTTTTACTAGGTGCTGCCATGTCAGCTTTTTTGTTTTATAACAACAAAGTCAAGTTTTATTTCCTTGAGCTCTTCATGTCTGTATGCTTTCTGGTTACGATCACCGACTAAACCTGACAATTTTTGTGACTGTGGCCGATGTCTTGCAGTCTTGACTCCAAAATTCAATCTGTTGTAATTGTACATCCACAAATTAATTTCTGACAGGTTCATTAAAATCCATCTAGTATGTCATCAGATATTTTGTGAATGCTACAGACAAAATGTACAGGCACTGGCAAATATTCTATATTAAATTGGTATAATCATAAGAAAAACATGGCAACAATGAAAATTCAAACCGTAATAATAATAAACAGCCTCATGTGTTTTATTAGTATTTGGTTTTATTTCTCCATCTTATTTAATTTCAGCTTGTTTTTATCATTTCATCATCAAAGCTTTTAGAACCTGTGCACCCCCTCCCCCCTTTTCTCCTTGTCTTTGTTCATCTTCTTCCGTCCAAATCCCCCTCCCCAGTTCCCTCCCTCCTGCCTTGTTGCCTTCCTGTTATCTCCTGCATGCAGCTGACTGCCTCTGTCCTCTGGGTGTCAGCACTCGCCTTATCCTTCATCCAGCCATATAGCTCGGTGTGAAGCAGTCAGACTCTGTTTTTGCCTGTTTGCACTTCATCTTTTCAGGATTTTTCTCCCCCATCCTCATGTCTTTGTGTGTTACTTTTTCTTCAGCCCCCCCACCCCCAGCTGTTCTCACAGCAGCTGTCAACATCGTATTTCAGTTATTCTTTTAGTCCAGTCACAGCTGCTCATGCACACACATTTCTCAATCGATATATCTGCAGTTACCCTACCTATAAGAGTCGTTGTGTGTGTGTGTGTGTGTGTGTGTGTGTGTGTGTGTGTGTGTGTGTGTGTGTGGCAAGTGGCAGCTATTGATCAAAAGTGCAGAAACTAGAGCTGTAAAAGGAGATTCCTGGTCCAGTCATCCTTTGGCTCCCAATAGAAGCTGAAGGTGACTTTCAGGAAGTTGGGTGGTGATACACCGGCATGAACTCAGTGAACCACATCACCACCACCAGCCAACATTTCTGACTCTCTGTTATACCAGCAGTTTGCAAATTACAGGCTATTATATCAGTTCATGCTTGTCATTATTGTCAGTTTATCAAGAATACCGCAATTGTAACAAATAGAGTAAAAAAAAAAACAAAAAAAAAACAAACAACAAAAAAAAACAACCATTCAGTTAACGTGCAACTCTTTAAGCACCTCATGATTCAACCCCATTATAATTCCAAGGGCTGCAGTGCAGTTATAAAACAATTATTGATACATCTCATTGTATCCATGGCCAAAAAAAAAACATTCTCCGCCCTTTTCCCTACTAAATAAAATTTGTCCAGATTTGCAAAACCTGCTTGAAGTTTGAAATAATGTGAATGACGTGAATGGACTGTACTTATATAGTGCTTTTCAAGCCAACCAGACTAATAATGCAACTCATTGAGGTTTATATAAACCTTATGTATAAAACAACTAGTTTGTTACATTCTGAAATTGAAGAACTAAAATAAACTGTTGACGTTTATTAGTATTTTTTTTAACAACAAAGAAAAAAAAAGCAAACATATGAAGAGGAAAACATTTTATAAATACTCCTAGATAAAATTTAAACATTAAATTATGGAGGCCTTTGTAGAAAATAAGTTCTCCACTCTGAAAAAAACTCTATGATCATTTATATATAAAACCAGATGTAGACATTCACAAAACGTTCACTTTTAGCATGGCTCACATCAAGGTCAAAAACTGTTCTCTCCTCCACACTCTGAAAGGCGATACAAGAGATTAAAGTCAAGCAGAAACAGACAAAAAAGCAGTTTTTACAAGTTGCAGGCTTTTAAATTCAGATTCCATCAAAATTTTTAAACTTTTTACAACACCATTTTATTTTTACTTTTTTTTACTCTATTTTTTATCAATGAGCATTGTTTTAGTGGCAGCACTCTAAATTTCATTGTTTAAATTATGTGCAGTGAAAATAAAGGCTTTCTATTCAGTTTTGTTTAATTGTCTAAATTCATGCCACATGTAACCTGTAATTCTAAAACAGTTTTGATCAAATATTCTGTTCAAAAGATTCTTCTGTTTCAGATAAACTGATAATCTCCTGATCATTAAAGGATTGCCACTTTCAGTGCATCTAAATAAATCATCCATCCATCCATCCATCCATCCATCCATCCATCCATCCATCCATCCATCCATCCATCTTTACCTACTTTTCCTTTCTGGCTTGCCGAGAGATGTTGCTTATCTCCACCGGTCACTGTGCGAGAGGCAAGGCTCACCCTGGATAATATTTATAATAATTATTTCAGCTATTCTTTAGAAAATTACTCCACACATTTTTAGTGTTTGTCATATTTCCATTGTGTTGTCTATTTTTGAATAAAATTTTAAAGTGAAATTTGTATTTCCTTCTTGTTGAGTATAAATATTATGATTAGAATTCTCTCTAAGGATGGATTTATCTTCAGCTGTTGAGATCTGATTAATTATAAGGGTGAATAGATTAAGTAATCTAATGATTTAATTCCCATAAGGTATAATCAGTCTGTTATAGGTCAATAAGCCAAAGGGGTGTCAGGCTCAGCCACAGGTGATGCAGAGCATCTCATTATGTTTGGGTGAAGAGGTGAGAACACAGTTTGTATTGCTTGCCACACCTTTGCTGTTTGTTGCACTTGACTACAACTTTTTATAACAGTTACAGATCAGTCTGCCCACCTCTGCACTAAATATAAACTATGTAAGAAATCATGTTTCCACAACCTTAAATAAACACAACTCATATACAAATGCTTCTTTTTTAATGCAGCTATGCAGTAACATAGGTGTTTAATGTAATCAAACTTCCATCATGGCTTTTAAATATAATTTTAGTATGTCATCATTTTGTACATGTAGAAAACTTTTTGACAGCCTCCGTGTCGTTAAAGTGTGCACCTTGCTTGAGCGCCTCTTAGTATGTTGGGTGCTTAAATAATGATATGTGAAAGCAGCTGTGTGTTTAAAGGTGGTAAAGTTTTACACACAAATAATAACAATGCTAATTTGTCTCTCTCAACAATGTTGGCTAGTCATTCATGATCTGTAAACAAAGCAAATCACTGTTCCAAGGATTCAAATTTAGTTGTTTGACAATCACCTGATTTTGACATTGTTCAACTTAGCTGGTTTCTACGCTTGCCAATCAAGATGGCAGCACTTCTCTTGCACCTGCAAAGTTCACTGTCTTTTGCAAATTATGTATACTCCTCTGTTAGTAGTGGCAGCTAATAGCTACCGATGGCTGTTTTTTTCCCTCCTCCTCCAATGGGTGGAAACTTGTATACAACTTGCATATAAAAACTGAATCACTTCCAAACACTGGCTTTTAATCCAGAAAGACCTGTTTGTATTTCTTTGTCAGCCATCTTGTCACTGTTGTGTGCACAAAATAAACTGTCCGGATGCTGCACTTCCACACTTCAGAGTTCTATCTTTTGCCTTTGTCCAACATGACGTTATTGCCATTAAAGAATAACAGATTTTTGCTGGTGTAGATTTTCAGTCATATAAGCCATGGTAAAAATTCAAAAAAGGATCAAAAAACAAAAACAACTGGACTTCTATTCTGTAGTTGAAGACGTTTCGCTTCTCATTCGAGGAGCTTTCTCAATAAATAGAAGTCCAGTTGTTTTTGTTTTTTAACCCTTTTTTGAATTAATAACAAATTTTAAAATATTTTAAATCAATTCTGAATTCTTTATGTCGGCAACAAATCAAAAAATAGATTGTACCACCACCCCATTATTATTCAGCTAGACTCAACACCTAAAAAATATATATTTTCACAACCTGGCTCAGGGATTGTGACAAAACAAAGGGGAAATGACACAAAAATGATATTTCAAATATTTATTCAAAAGCAATGAAAAAATAAAGAAAAGCAAACTTGTCAAGGAAAAAATTAAGTTAACCAAACCCAAGTAAGAAACAAACTAGGACAAACAAGACAAACATAATGAAAAGCGGACAAACAAGAAGAGGGTTAGGCCTAATCTCCCCCCCCCCCCAATACAACACCTTTCCTTTTTATTCCAGACTAAATAAGCCAATCAGATGTTCCCAATAACTACCTGCTGCACTCAATAGAGCCACACCTGCAGCAGCTCAGTCAGTCACCTAACAGGATCGTCACAATATAAATGTATAATATGAGGTGTTTTCTTAAGGGCAAAGTCCTATTTCGTGACATTGAGGGGGTGGGACATTACTTGTACTGTGGGAATCTGTATGGAGTCCAGCTATAATACGTGTTGGTGGCACAAACACACACATTCAGAAATTGCATGAGTGCACGTGTGTGTGTGTGTGTGTGTGAGTGTTTTTAAAGAAAACTGGATGTCAGGGTGGAGCAGGGTGTGTAGAAATTGAAAGACACAGATGAGTTCAGGGCTTATTGACAACAGTTCTAAGCACAGCCTCTGAATTGGGAGTTTAATGAAATGTCCTTGCAGAGTGGGGAAGACAACACTCCAATACTCCCCTTCCATTTTCCTCCCCCGACTCCTCAATGCTGTAATTATGGGGCAAAAAAGAGAAAGAAAATTCAGTCTTGTCATTTCTCTTTTCTTTCTGGGAAAATCTTATCTTTAAATGGACCCGCACACCCTCTTCTTTTCCTTCGCTTTGCCAAATCCTTCATTTAATGGAAGGAGTTTCTGTCCTCTGCTCCAAATGACTTAATCTTTTTTTTCTGTGTTCATAAAGCATTTTTTCCACAATAAAGCCTGGATGATTCAGGAGAGCAGCTGAAGGTTATTCTGCTGCATCAGAATTAGTTTAGCTCAACAAGAAGAGACACTATAACAACAACAATAAAAATAAGTTATTATTAATGTTAGTGGGTATTTTATGTTCTTCATGTGTTAACTTGCTAACATAAAAGGTGGATGATCATGTAGTTGTCTGTGTGTGTGTGTGTGTGTGTGTGTGTGTGTGTGTTTGTGTGTGTTTGTGTGTGTTTGCCTGTATGTCTGCAAAATATATAATTAACTACTAGATGGGTTTTATTTAAACTTTCATGATATAATTATTGAAGAATTCTTTAAACTTTAGCATGGAAGTTGGTAAACTAAAATTAAAATATATATATATATATTATAGTATAATATTCCAAGGAATCTAAAAAAAAAAACTAGAACTAGAGATGGACCCAGAAGTTGGTCCATGACTGGTACCTGCTTATATTCGGCCTGACCAGCCACGATGAGGTATTGGCTCAGTTATGTATTTTTCTGGTCATCACGGATAAAATGTCTGCCTCCTGCAGAACCTCTCGACACTGCTTGTTAGAAAAGCTTTTACTGCTAAGAGAAAACATGAAGTTAGCTGTATAGACTGTCTGCAGAGTGTTTAGAAATAAAATGAATGGAAGAGCAAAAGTTGGAGGGGCTGTTAGAAGAAAACATTTTCTGCCAAGGAATACTATCTGATGTCTGTCTATTTATTGCATGCTGGGTCTCCCCATTTTGTCCAAGCAGCCAGCTGATTCAAAAGTTGAAAATTCCACTAGACACAACACCTGAGACAGAACCAGTTTCAATCAGCCCTGTGGTGTATAAGATCTTGATCAACAGTCCTGTGTTGAGAAACACAGTTTCCAGCATTTATGAAAGACTGTTCGGGACTGTTCTTCCTTCTAAATCTACACCAGCACTTAAAAACAGATAAGCACATTTTCATAGTTTACATGAAGGCATCAAACATCATTAAACATTATATTTTGCCATTACAATAGTTACAGTCAAATGAAGGAATGATTTTCTAATCTAACATCGAACAACAGTTTTTTTTTTTTTATTATTGTTGATGTTGTTTGTTTTTAAATATTACTTTGGACAAAGCTGTTAATGATTTAATGGAGACTTTAGAGGGAAACAGATCTGTATTGTGGTGCCGTTGTCTGCGCAAAAAAATTAAAATGTTCAGAAGCTATAATCTGACAGACATTTCAAACTGCAAACTGCTTCACTAAACACCAGCTGCCTGTTTACAGCCAGCACACTGAATTTTTGTAGAATTTATTTCTCTGACTGAGTAATATAAGAGCACTGTGTTCTTGCTTTTTCATTTTATTGGCCACCACCTTACCTAATCTTATCTTTACAGGTAAAACTAATGTTTTTGCAGCCCATGACATTTTTTTATTACATAACATTATCATTACTATTGTGTTGAGAAGCAGTGTGAAAGTTTTCTGTCTGTCTGTCATTCAGCAGTTTAATCATCTTTAATATTGAACACTTTAAAGCTCCCCTCGTCTAACTAAACCTAAGACTGATACAACACCATAGCAATGTTTTATTAAACCAGAATTTTAAAAAAACTATATATGTATTTTATACTAAGAGTGGAGCATTATTAGAACTGTCATCTCACAGCAAAAAGGTCACAGATTCAAAACTCAGCAGGAGCCCACATGTTCTCCCTGTGCATGTGTGGGTTTTCTAACTATTACTACTAAATACAGGCCAATATCAAATTTGTGTGCCTTGTCAAAAATCAACTAAAAGAGTTCTTATACTCAAATAATCTTCTTTCAAAACTGCAATCAGGCTTCATGAAAAAGGCACAGCACATCACTTCAGCCACAAAAGTGATTAATGATATACTTGTTGCTCTTGATAGAAAGCAATACTGTGCGTCACTTTTTATTGATCTGTCAAAAGCTTTTAACACTGTGGACCATGCTATTTTAAAGGATAGACTTCTTTGTTTGGCACTGTCAGATCATGTAGTTTTCTGGTTCACAAATTATTTGAGTGACAAGACTCAGTGTATTAAATGTGATGGTCTGTTTTGAATACATGAGTGTTCACAAGGGGGTGCCATAGGGTTCAATGTTAGGTCCTCTCTTGTTCATTATGTATATTAATGAATTAGGACAAAAGGCGTCTGATGCTAATATGCATTTTTATACTGATGACACAATTATTTATTGTTTTGGATGAATCCCTGCTAAAGCTGTTGAATCTCTGTAGAAAGCTTTTAATGTGGTACTCAGCTCCATCTACATGGACCATGTTGCAAAAAGAATGGAAATTAACTGAACTTATTTCATTGAGTGCTTTTAAGTCCAGACTGAGAGCTCTAGGGATGACCTTTTTAAATTGTACTGTTTTTTTATTATTGTGTATCGCATTTTAATTGTGTAATCCATTGTAATTGTTGTGTAACTTCTGCTGCCTCTTAGTCAGGACTAACTTGAAAAAAATAAGTTCTTAATCTCTATGGGACTTAGTTTATGTTGTGTACTTAGTTTTGTTTTGTTGCCTCATCAACTTTTTATTTTTAAATAAATCCTTTTATTCCTGGAACTGAGATGAGTGTGCACATTTGGTTTGCCTCAATCTCCACTCAACCTAGCCCCCCTTAACATTTCTTGGTTCTCTTTATACTCATTTTAAAATTTATATATCAAATTGTATAATTTTTTTTTTCTCTGAGCTTAGATTTTTACAAAGTTTTGGAATTTTTCGCAGCAGCTGCATTGGCTTTAACGTTTTTTTTTTTTTCAGACATTTCTTAGTTTATTTTTGTATTAATCAAAGCTAAGGCAGTATCTCATATTATATTCTCAATCATATCAAGACCTTTGGGTCATCTGTAAATTTACCACAGTTCAAAACCTTTTTCTCTTTTTTGTGTGTGTGAACAATGAAGCAGAATCCTGACACAGTCATGTGGTACGATGCTCTAAAGCTAATTGATAAATCAAATGTTTGTTTAAAGAATAAGCAATCAATTATGAAGCTTTAATTAGATATGCAAATTGGACATGACATATTTAAATAGGATGTAAATTTTGTTTCTGAAGGGAAAAGATGTCTGCATTTTCGCTTTGTATTTTTCACTACATTTTATCAGACTCATTGTACAGTCATGTTGAGATGGTGTGCAGCTGCTGATGAGTTGTGTGTGTGTGTGTGTGTATGTATGTATGTGTGTTCATGCCTCATTCTTTCAACTGAATCAAGTGCTCTCCACAGTGCCCCCCTCCCCCCACAATGAAATTGATTTGCGGGTAATTAAAAGCGTGTGTCTGGATGTCGGCCAACTTCATGTTCTATTCATGCAGATTAATACATATTTGTCATCGCCTGTGGGGGCTTAAAGGCATCTGTCTGTGTCATTAAACATTTATGAGCATGCAGGACACAGACAGGCTAAGAGTCGTTCGGCAGCACTTTACCCGATTCTTCTCATATCGGCACACATCTTAATGGAGAGCATTAAATCAGAATGGCCAAACAGGGAATTTCACAATGACAATGGCATTCATCACGCCTCGGTTTTAGAGGGAGAAAATGTCCCCTCAGACCCTTTTTCACTATGAGATACCGTCACTTTGTGATGCTCATTGCATGGTGTTGCAGTTTACTTTCTCACAAACAGCCTTATCCAACATGCATCTGCTTTGATGAGTGTTTTAATGCCTTTTTGACAAAACAGATGCTTTACGTGTGCAGTTAGTTTGAAAATTCCTTTTTTAATATATCAGGGTAAGAGAGAGAGCACCTGTAACTTATTTGTTTTCTAAATGTGGCCTCAGTTGGTATAGAAATATGCAACTGTATATCGTCAAAAGTATTTTTTTGTTTTTTTTTCTTTAACATACCTAAAGAATGTGTCAAAGTACAATATCAAAGCAGCACATCCTAGCAGCTAAACATTTTATTTCCAAGTAACATTCGGAGGAACTAATAATTAAATAAATAATACATTTTAGGCCTATCATTCCTGACAGCAATGTATATTGCTTTCTGCTCTCGGCTATTACTACAACAGATTTCTAGCTCAATATTTGTAAAACTGACTAAATTATATCCATTTTTGTGTTGGCTAAGATCTGTCAACTATGGCAGCTATTTTGAAATGGTGTGACTCCAAAAGTTAATAGACAGTTGTAGACATAGAGCCAATGATTGCCATTAGAAGGGCATGTTTTGTGTACTTCCGGTGCCGGTCCCAAGCCCAGATCTAATAAGGGTTATGTCAGGAAGGTCATCAGGCATCAGATCTACGACTGCCTGACCGGATCGGTCTGGGTTAACAGTGACTGCCTTCCGTTCTGTTAACCAGCAGGTTTTAGGTGAAAATTAGACTTGCAACAAATGATCCGCTGTGGTGACACCTGACAGGGGAGCAGCCATAAAACGAAGAAATTGTTTTATGGCTACAAAGAAGATGTACATCTAGTGGTCCATGAGATACTTTGCTAACAAACAGACAGTGTTGATTTTAACACTTATTGCCTGATTTTTAAGCAAAAATATCACATAATTTGTTGCGCTTGGAGTATGTAATGGGGATTATGTTCAGCAACTGCCAAACAAAATTTAGGACAACCTGGCTGAGTTACAGCCATTTTTGTCTCTTCTAAGGTCGGTTGGCTATGGCGGCCATCTTGAATTGAGTTGGCTCCAGAAGTTACTTACTTTTACTTTCTGAGAGTTTAATTAAAATATATCCAGTGGTTCATAAGATATTTTCTAATGCTTGCACTGAGCAATAACAAACTTAGATTAAGTATAACTGTTGAGAATAAAACCCTCCTACTGAATGTTTGTGTTTCCAGGTGGCTGGAGTGTGTGGGGTCAGTGGGTGCAGTGCAGCAGTGACTGTGGAGGTGGAATCCAAACCCGCACTCGGACCTGTCAGTCCCCTCCAGAAGAGTCGTTCCTGTGTGAGGGTGTGGTGGAGGAGGGCCGGCCATGCAACTCACAGTCCTGCACGGGTGAGCTCCTCGTTCTGTGTGTTCATCACTCATCGTAATACGTAAAGCGTGCAAAGTATATTTGTAAGTGTGATGGAAATTTATATCAGTCTACAAGGATTTTACTTTTTGTGCTATTTTAGTAAGAAGGGTTAACATCAGGTTCCTGGTATTTGTGCCAGTCAGATAGCAATGCTGGACAAAGGAAAGGCCTTTCCATCCTGATAAAAAAAATGGTAATGAGCACCTCAAAAATGATGTAGTTGTTTTCACATTTTTAAGACTGTTCAATAACAATTTTTCTTTCTTGCTCAGCTTTTTATCTTCCTTTTGCCTTGTTTTCTTTTTTTTTTTTAAGATAAAAACTTTTTTCATGACAAAAACATAATGATGAGTCCAGTAACAACAAGTCAGAAGATCATGTACAGTTAAAGCACCCCTCTAAAGTGAGAAGAGATTATTGAGAAACCAGACAATAAAGAAGCCAATCAATTGAGTTTATGGAAAAAAAGAGCTTTTTTTGTTTATAGTCTTTGAATATCTTGTCTCAGTCTCATAAACCCAGGATCGTGTCTCGTCTTATCACAGTTGTGACCCACATTTGTTTACCGTGTCATCCACTTAAGGTCCACTTGGACCTTAATAACCCTTGCTTCTTGCTGACCCAGTCTTAACATTCAAAAATTATTGTGCACAGGACTTTTACAGTTAGGATGTCTCCTTGAAGGTTAGCACTTGGGTCAAAATCCCTATGAAGTGCTATTGAGACTTCTTTATTTAAAAAAACAAAAAATAAAAAAGAAAAAAAAAACCTTTCCATTTAACTTTGTATTTATCATATTAAGTAGGCTATAGTTTGTTAGAAATACATGACGGTGAAGCTCCAGCCCTTTTTAGTAATTTACTTTAAACTGTTAATGTGCATACAAAACGCAAAGTATGTCCACCACTTCTTGACTAGATATTAATATTAATATTTACAAATCCTGGTACCGACACCTAAAAAGTTTGTAGACTACATTATTATTTAGAAATACTGATACCAACCCCCAGCTAGTCCTTCTAGTCTAGTGTAACATTTACAAATACTGGTGCCCGACCCCTAGCTAGGTCTTTTAGTCTAGAAAAATATTGCACATCCTTAGTTCACATTATTTAAAAGTACTTGGGTCATCAGACTGCAACAAAATAATCACTTCCTGGATCCTATTTTTGACATCTTGTTTGTCATGAAATTAAACATAAAAAATCAAAGAACTGTCATGGATGTCAGTATTTTGGGGTTTTGGTTCTTTGTTTGGTGTTTTTTGTTCATTTTGTTTTGGTTTAGTTGTCTTTTGGGTTTCTGTGTTTTCCTTTTTCACCTTTCACCTCTCTTGTAATTTTCCGGTCATGCCTGCCACGCCCACCTCACCTGTCTCTTTCTTGTCATGTTCCCAGCTGCAACCTATTATCGTTTCTCCCTCTGACTTTAAAAGCCAGTCTCATGCTCATCTGCTCATCATTCCTCACTGGGTCATTCCTTTTGTTACTGCTCTGACCACATACCACGCTCCTTGCCTTGCCTTGCCTTGCCTTTTTGGATTTTGTTATTGTTTGTTTTTTGCTGCCATGCCAGCCTTTTGTTTTGTTTATTTTTTACTTTAATAAATTACTTTCTTTTTAAATGATGAGTGTG
The DNA here is from genome assembly GCF_001649575.2 of Kryptolebias marmoratus. Taxonomy (NCBI): domain Eukaryota; kingdom Metazoa; phylum Chordata; class Actinopteri; order Cyprinodontiformes; family Rivulidae; genus Kryptolebias; species Kryptolebias marmoratus. The sequence goes on from NC_051445.1 coordinate 28,653,366, forward strand.
CGCTCTGGGTTCACCTCCGTCTCCCCTGCTACTATCAAGAACATGGGAGACAAGAATTTTCTTTGATTTTTCTTTATTTCTGCAGATATAGGAGCAGTCAATGACACTGCACAGTCTGACAGTGAAGCTTAGTTAGAAGTTGTTTCACAGCCTCAGTACACCCAACCAGACATCCCGCCATTAGGATTGGCCTCTCAAAATGTTTACAACCAAACAAAAGCAAACAACCAAGCTACTTGTTTACTTGACTGTTGCCATTTTGCTATAATCATAGTGAAGATACACTTCCTTTTTCTGAGGTTAACTCTACTTATGAAATCAAAGTTTAACAGCACCTAAAATAAAATTACATGAAACTGATATAAGTTCCATCACATAAGAATATGCTGGTGTAGATTCTCAGTCATCCAGGCCATGGTAAATTCAAAAAAGTTAAAAAACAAAAACAACTGGACTTCTATTCTGTAGTTGAACTACAGAATAGAAGTCCAGTTGTTTTTGGTTTTTAACTTTTTTGAAATCACATAAGAATATAAATTCTTTCAGAATCAGAAAAAGCTTTTCGTTTCTTACTAACTCTAAAACTCAGGGTGTTTACTTGAGGAGAGCATTGACTTTGATTGAATAAAAATAAGAACTGGTTTACCTTTTTATAACCAAGATTTCACAGTATTTTTAAAGTCATTACACCCACAAAAGACTGAAGTGACTCAGCCAGTCAGTGTCTGAGTATATTTTTTTCATAGAGGAAGTGTTAGCGCTTTCATTGAAATGTTTAGTATTCTTCCCTCAGAATGAATGATATATTTCTCTCCCACAGCAGTAAGTCATTGCTTTAGCTGTGATGGGTTTATGTATATATTTTTTTGCAATTATTCATGCTATCAGAGGCACTTAAAGACTAAAAAACAACACCACACAAGAACGGCACATTAAGATCCACAACACTACACAAGTCCCAAGTTTGGCTGATGCTGTTTTGGGTGACCAATCTCGTCACGGTTGTGTCCAAATGTAAGCCTTTGATAAAGGATCTCTGGTTGCTAACCCACCCACCCCCCTCCCTCCTGGCCTTGCCTCATCCTCCTTTAGGCAAAGGTCGCCATTTCTCTCGCAGCCAGTCGCTTCGCTCTCTGGACAGCCGCAAGCGTGATGATGCAGACAAGCTCCGCAGTGGACAGCAGAGTCCTCAGACAGGTAAGACAACAGGACGCAGAGGGATCCCATGCATCAGTCACTGTGGCAGCTTGGGTTACCACATGACCATCTAATATTCACATCTATCAAAATCTCCCATAGCAATACCATGTCAACAGTGGACAACCTCCAAAATGGATCCTGACAGAACATATAGTGAAATAGCATTTTATCTGAGGTTGTAGTACTTCTGCTCCTATAAAGTAATAATGCACAAAAGGTCTGAATAGCACCCAAAGAAATAATGCTACAAAATGGAATGGATACTTATTTATGTTCAGTCTTTGATTTTGATAAAAGATGATATCAGTCTCAAGATTAAATATTCAGTTCAGCTCAGCACTGCAAACACTGACAGACAACTGGAGCTGTTAAGTTATTTTGTGCATAACACAACAGTATAAGAATAACTACAAAAGTTTCTGAAGAGATGTTGAAGGGTGCCAATACAGTAGCTACACTGACTGCAGTAACTTTCTTCTTTAAAGCCCAGCAGTAATTTTGGGACCTTATTTTCTAATAATCTAAGGTGATAAAATACTGACATTTTGCTGTGTATACTGTGTAAGAAGTGTAAAGAGAACCAAGATCAAAAGAGCTCATTAATGTCACCATGGTAACCACACACATATTACACGCTGACAACAATTCTAGAAAAAAAAAACAGGCAGACAAAAACACCACAGAAAAGTAATCCTCAAAAATAAAAGCTGTACTGTAAGTCATATGGAAAAAACTCTTTCCTCTTTTTCTCTAAATGTAACAATGGTCATTATGGCCAAATCGTTCAGTTTTAGTTTCACCAAAATTAAGGTCTATTTCCCTGTGTGCATTTGCAAACTTGCTGGGGGGTTTTGTTTGTTTTTTAAAATTATATATAGACACTCTATTACCAGCTTCAGTCATCATTTTCACAAAGTATTTTTCTTTTGTTTTGGGATTGATACGCACCCAAAACACGTTAATCTCAAGCAACACAGAACCTTCTCCTTCCTGAGCTTTATGATGGCTGGATATTCCTATGGTGTCCATGATGTTCCACAAAGAAGCAGTGTGTTTGAGGTGTGTTTTATAATGTATTCGCATGTGTGCTTCCAGTTAACTCAAATCTTGTCAACTAACTTATCAAAGTCTTTAAAAGTCATAACATCGTCACATGAGCTTTACCAAATTGTTTGAAGGCATAGTAATCTTAGTATATGTAAATGTAAACTTGTAATTTTGAAAAAAAGTGATAAAAAAACTCTAAACTGACCTAAAATAGGAAAAGTTTAGTCTGATTTTATGCCAAGAAAAAATGCTCTTTTTATACAGTGTACAAAAACGTCTAGTTTCAATTGTTTTTGGTACTTACCTGGTACATACTGGACTATATGTATTGCTAACATTAATTTTTATGCATTAACAGTAAAAACGTAAGATATACATTCTGTTGTGAAATCTCCAAAAATATTAAAATTCAAAATACTTTTGTCATAAAATCGTTAAAAATATCGAAGTGTCTGTTTAGTCGTGTAAAGTTCAACTTTGTGTGACTCATTTAAAGTTGATATTTGTACTATGATGTATGTCAGAGCTATCAAGCTCCAAACGGCTGCGTTTTCCTCACTTGTTACACCAAAATTGCATTGTTTATAGAGAAAATTTGTACAAATTTCGTTTGCATCCTAGAATGTACAAAAAAACACATTAACACACTATTTCTGATGAGCCACACATTTTGATAATTTTTTTTAAACTGTGGGAGGAATAGTGAATCAAAACATCTGACAGAAGTGAAAGAATAATAATAGGTTAATAATAATAAGAGGACTCATTCAGTGCTTATATAGTGGCACCCTTAATAATTCCTTGACAAACAATGATGTACTTATCTGCCTGTTAGTATGTACTCACTGTTTTATGGACATTAAGTCAGATATCTTTCAGTGACAAAATTCTACTCACTCAGTCGCTGATGAATATGAATGAGCATTAAATTTCAATTTGTTCATGTATTACAGCTCATTGCATACCATACAAACAAGATTGGCATTAATCTTCTCATATTTGCTTCAAATAGAAGCTTAATTTAAAAAAAAAAAAAAAAAGATCTAACTGTAACCAAATTCTGCTGTGAATTATTTTTGGTTTACATATGAAAATAAACTGACAGCTAAAATCAGCTTTATTTCAATCAGTCAATACTGTATGTTTTCCCAGAACTTCTTTGGCATTTTTGGTGTCTGTTGTAACAGTTTAAAACTTATCCTGACATGACAGCAGCTATTAGTTTAAATGGTACAAACCTGCAGTTAACTGTCAAAATGATGGGGTTTGAATCTTCCCAAGAAAACAGATTTTGAGTGAGGTATCACTTTAATTTACTTATCAGTTCCTTATTTCCTGTTTAGTATTCCTCCCCTTCCTTACCCACCTGTGACAGCCCAGTGTTTTTTTTTTAATTGGTTCAGTGACCCATTAAATCAGCAGACTCTTGAAGAGAAAAGATGACTGACATATCCCAAGGCAGTGGCATTCACTTTCATTTGGAGTCAATGCAAAGGATATGACATCAGAACCTCAAAGATGACAAAGAACAAGCACGCAGAAATTTGAGGTCCATTTCAGGGGCTGCCTTCTTTAAATGGTGGCAATGTGTGAATTTGGACAAAATATTCGAGGTTTGCTTTCCTGATGAAATGGTATATATCAGGGGTTCTCACAGTTTACATTCAAAGGTCCAAACCTGATTTTAGATAATGTAAAAAGTCTGGAACAACTAGCAACAAGCAAATTCTTCCTATTTCATTTGTTTACAATTCACAGCTAAAAGAAATGGTTCTGTTTTCCTACAATTGTTTGCTTGTGAACCTAAGCCACTCTATCTTTTGATAGTAATGTGTGCTGTAGTTTCACAAGAAATTGTACCTTAAACTTGATAACTTCATTATTTTTCACAATTCAACAAAATCAAGTGTGTTGTTTTCACAAAAGAAAAAGCATGTTAAATAAATTGAACTTAAAGGCAACAAGGCACTGTAACATCAAAATGATTTAAATGAAAATTACAGATGCCTTGAGAAACTTAAAATCCCAAAACAACCTAGTGTGAAAAATGGCACAACCTGCTTTTTATGAGCTGCCTAAACCTTGGTCGAAAAAATGGTGTCAGACGGCGTAACTAATACGTATGCTCATGTTCATTTGTCTGAAAGCCGTGATATGAGCTTTTTACATTTATTGCTGAAAATAGAAATTGTCACTAATAATTACAGTGAGGACAAAATAAATGCACATTTCTATGTGTACACAACTTTGAAAAGCCGGTTTTCTAAATTCACCTTTCTTTTCTTTATACATTTAGATAACTCCATGGCAATGTGACATAACACCTTCTTCTCTGTTGTCTTAGTTTCTGATGACACCAACAGAGGGCAAAGCTGCAACGTGATTTGGGGCTAAACCCCTTTTTCACACAGCATAGGGAAAAGACTCAGACAGCCTATGTCTTAGAGTTGTAGCATTTATTGCTGTTACTGTGGCTGGCACTGTACATATACTGATATAAATTCAACTTTCTACATTTACTTTTCCTCTGTCTTAAATCATGGACTCTGATTCTCACACAGAGCATATGGACACAGGCTTGCTCTCTCCCCACTCACCCTGTGAACTCTCTCTTTCTCTCTCTCTTTCTCTCTCTCTCTCTCTCTCTCTCTCTCTGTCTCTCTCTCTCTCTCTCTGCATACTGTTAAATGAGCTACACCACTCTAAAAGGCCACAGTAGTAAACACACACTACAATCGCATTTCAGTGTAATGCAATATAACTTGTCCTCTTCCACATTGACTTGTAGTTCATTTGCTTTGAGAATCGCTGGTATATATACCATATATATATATGGTATATATGGTATATATCTCAAGGACAATCTTAATTTCCTTTTACCAAGACCAGTATGTGGTGATTCTATTTTAGTGACCAGTGAATGCCTATGTGTCTGTTAGACTTGTCTTTTGAACAGAGCAATTGCATTCATGTTCCAGAAATTTTTAACCTTTGATGAAGGCAGCCTCTAAAATGTGGCACTATAGAAGCTACCGTTTGAGACATCTCAGCCCTTCCTCCACAGAAGCTTTGTCCTGCATGATAATTAGCTATGGCCCCCTTTCCTTTTCCTCCTTTCTCCCCCTGCCCTATCCTGCCATCCTTTACTTATCCCTTCTTCCCCAGTAGACTCAACTTCAGGTGAGGAGTGGTCAGCATGGAGTGTATGTTCTGCCACATGTGGGGAGGGCTGGCAGAGTCGCACTCGTTTCTGTGTGTCCTCCTCCTACAGCACCCAGTGTAGTGGGCCACTGCGAGAGCAGAGACCTTGTAACAACTCAGCTATTTGTCCAGGTAAGCTCCCACCCCTGCATTCACCCTGTCCTGTCCCCATTCAGCACCTTCCTAGTCCTCTCCCTGACCTTGCCTCACCCATATCTGGCTTGGCTCTACAGTCAAATAGGGATGCAAGGAATTTGCTTTTGTTTACTCCTAGTACCATAATTGACAAATGAGTTTTCCTAGGCTCAGTTATAATGGGTATCCTCCAAAAAACAACAGCGAAATTATGGCTGTTTTATTTTCAGTGCCTCCATGAAGTTAATCCCAGTTTTTTTTTGTTCTTTTGTTTATTTTTTAATTTTTTTGCGTTCTGGGGACCTATGTTTGTTTGATGAATTTTACAGTAGCTGCTCTGTTTGCAGTGCATGGTGCATGGGATGAGTGGTCACCATGGAGTTTGTGTTCATCCACCTGCGGGAGAGGCTACAGGTCCCGAACACGAACATGTACACCCCCACAATTTGGGGGAGATCCCTGTGATGGACCAGAGAAACAGACCAAATTTTGCAACATAGCTGTCTGTCCAGGTGAGCAAGTGAGCAACACACAGACAATCAGAGAGGGAAATTAACAAAAAATAAATACATTTTAAAACCATTGATATATATAATTATAACAATAACTGTAGTTATAGTTCCTTCAATGCATACTAAACACTTAAGTCAATCTTATCTTTACTTTGTTTTCGAAGAAAGCAAATCACAGGAATTAATATTTAATTAGAAACTTTCAGAGAAAAAATGCTCTCAGTTTGACTGTCATTGTTTTTATATCTTAATACATTCTCTTGCTCTGTTCATGCTGCTGTGATCCTGTCAATTCTCAGTGGATGGAGTCTGGAATGAGTGGTCCAGCTGGAGCTCCTGCTCGGCCTCCTGTTCTAATGGGACCATGCAGAGAACCAGGGAGTGCAATGGCCCCTCGTACGGAGGCTCTGAGTGCAGGGGAGACTGGTTGGCGACTGTAGACTGCTTCCTTGGAGAGTGTCCTGGTACGTGAACATGTATTATGTAAAGATTGTGTTGTAATGTCTCAGAGGGCAGGAGGGGGGAATACGAATGTTCAGGTCCATTTCAAAGGAATGTGGTTTAATTTGTTTCTACACCAAATTGTACTCCCAACTTGGGGATGGGGTGGACCCTTAAAAGATACTGTAAGTGATACCAAGAGCATGTATTTTGATTTAAACAAATTTAACACTCCTGAAGCCTTCCTACCTGAAGAGTGGAAGAGAAGCCCTTGTAACTATGGTTCAATTTGACCTGAGGGCCACAGGAGGGTTAAAGCATTTTAAAATCCAAGATTCTGCATTAAATAATGTCTTTAAATTTATACTGAAGAATGTAAAATGTTGTAACCCATTACAAAAACTGGCATAATTTAGGTATTGCTAAGAAACCTTCAGCAAATGTTTTTGAAGGAGATACCTTTTTTTCAGTTGTTAGGATAAATATTCATCAGTTAATTAATTAATACCTTTATTCAGTCAAATGATTGAGTTTTCTAGTGTATTACCACTGAGAGGCACATTCTACATGCATGACAAATTTTAGAAAACCATATGCTGATGTATAAAATCACCTGTCCTTTGGTATACAGGTACTGCCTAAAAAATCATTTGTGAAAATCAAGTGTGATTTGGTAAGACAAAAAAATTCTAATTAGCCGCTAGCTCACAAATCAGAAATAATTAAGAAAAGTTAGATGATGAATAGAACTCTGGGTATTTTTATGGTACATAAATTCAGATTTACAACATTTCCACGCAGTAGCAAACAAAAAAGGGATTTTTGTAGAGATGGTTCAGTGGGGTTCTGAACCCAACTTTAGGAACAATGGTCTGTAGGGATGTACCTCAGCAGTCCTTACAAACAAACAAATCCCATCAGACCAACTGAACTGGCTTCAGATACAGCAGCCATTTAAAACATCAAGGCCAAACCATTTATAATAAATCTGTAAGGTACAGTCAGTTTACAGACAATACTAGGTTCCAAAATATAAGTAGTATTGTAATTATTTTTTCAGGTTATTTAATTGGTAGCCTAGAACTAACTAACTAACTTACTTTCTTTCATAATTAAGTGCCTTTAAAAAGTAAGCTTTTAGCTTACAACTAGGGGCACAGCTATGTCCCTAGTTGATTGACAGTGAGATTAAAAAGTATTATGCCTCACAGGTCATAATATTTGGGTACTTTCAAATAAGACAATACCATTGCCTTGAAGCTCTGAACCCTTTTTGTTTAGCAAAAACATCAGAAGTTCCATTCACTGCCACCCACAGTGGAGGGGCTGTGCATTGAACAGAGGCGAATTACCCAGAGAAGTTGCTCAATGCTATTGGTTCAACACATTTATCACTTTACATGCATACACATATCATTGCAACCCTGTATGCATTTATGGTGCAGAGGCAGCAGCTCCACTTGATCCTCCACATCAATAGATACTATAAGTATTAAGTGTTTATCTTGACATCAAATATTTATAACAAATAAGCAAAAGGAGAAACTTCAGTGCCGAGCTTTTGCCCTTCTGCTCCACAGGCGGTTTCCTCCTAAGGTTGCCTTTTGACCCTTGCATTACCGACTGACAGATGTAACGCCCCAGGCAAACTCCCCACCTGCCACAGTCTCCAGAGTGGGTCTCGCCTCACATGGGCTTGATGCCCGATGCCCAAACCGAAGCCCACTTGGGGCTTCTCTCCCTACCTCACTGCAGAAATGAAAAAAAAAAAACAACAATAAGAGTAGAGGTGTGTTTTATTGAACAACAGTACAATCAGTCTCTGATTGTGCCAGTCTGCATTCTGGGTCCAAACCTACCATCTACAAACCTGATAGAATGAACCCGCAGGTACCAGGCAGGTGACTAGTGGCACAGGGAACACAAGAAACAAGACAATACAATATACAGCATGTAAACAATGAACAAACTAAACACAAGGATCACATGAAAATTTAAATAAGAAATTAGCAAAAAATACCCAAATACTGACAACAGTTTAAGCCATCAGAATTTCTACATTGGTCAGTCACTGGAGCCATCAAGAAAACTTGATTTGGTTCACAATTTACTTGTGATTTTAAAAATAAACTGCAAAAAAGTGTCATATCTTTGTTTGTGTGCATTTTTTTTTGTCATATTCTATAAATCTAAATCTTACACTCATAATTAATTTGTACTCTTAGTGGATGGAAAGTGGCAACCTTGGTCATTATGGTCTGGTTGCTCTAAAACCTGTGGAGGGGGGAGGCAGCAGAGAAACAGGATTTGCTATGGACCCTTTTTTGGAGGAAAGCTTTGTCCAGGAGAACGAGAAGAGGTCCGTCACTGTAATGAAAAGAGATGTCCAGGTCAGTGAATGGGAACATGGTTTGTTTTGTTAGTATGGGGACATCATCCCTGACATGTTTGTTTGACTTATACAGTTTCTGTCAGTCAAGTTGTATTTCTCTGATGTGAACAGAACCTCATGAAATATGTGGTGAGGACAATTTCTCCAATGTTGTTTGGAAGATGACTCCTGCTGGTGATACGGCAGCAGTACGCTGTCCTCCCAATGCTATGGGTGAGGTTCATGCTTCAAGCACTGACACAAGGTCCTATTTAAAAGTTTTATAAGACAGATGGTTTTCACTGCTTTGCTGATCTGTTGTATGTGTCTTCACACAGGGCTAATCTTACGTCGATGCTCATTGGATGAGGAGGGCATCGCCTACTGGGAAAACCCCACTTATATGAAATGCATTTCCAATGACTATCGCAGCATACAAACTTTAGTGAGCATCAGTATTTCATTTTCTGACAGAATCAGATTTATACACAGACCTTACCAATAAAGATGTACAAACTAAATATAGTCCATCCTAAATATATTTTTAACTAGAAGCACTCAAAGAGCGAAAAACTTCTTCCAAGACCCATTATCATTGTGATGTTATAAAGGGGCTTTGATAACATCATCATCATCATCATCATCATTGATGTCATCACTGTATATTTGTAATGACAGAAAAATCACTGTTCAACCATCACTTAAACAGATTATTCACAGTAATCTACAAAGGTCAACAATGTGTTCTCACTTAAATTTCAGCTTGCAGCTTTAAACATTTTTGATTTATCACTTTCTTTCTTCAGCACTGCACACATCTGTGTATAATAAGCATAATGTATTACCTTTTAAAAGTTTTGTTATTTCATATTAAGCTATAACCAGATAATTTTATACGAAAAAAAATTCTACTATAATCATTTACTCTCTGGTTTAGCCAGTGCTGACATACTTTTCATGCATTCTGTGCTATGTGCCACCAAACACAGGCAGCTTTCAATTTGAACAACTAATTATGTTTGTGTAGTTTCTTAGTCATCCAGAGGGCTGCTTCACAAAACCAGTATAGCAGATTAAGCCGGGATTTTCCAGATATCCTAGCTAAATTAAGCCTTGATGCGGTTTCACAAAACCAGTAGCACATAACTTACTATGGCGATTTATCCTGTGCAGCTAGCCTGCTCCAGAGAAGGCTAACAGCCAGGCTTAACTAAGCCTGGCTGTTAGCCTTATATGTTCAGTCAGTGGTCACGCTGATCAGAAACCAATGTGTTTTGTCCATGATTCCATTTTTTTATCTGTCTGTTTTGAAGTATTTTTTTTTAAATCAGCCTGCAATAATATACCACTGATTCATTTTGACATTCAATTAAGTACTATTAATATTTTAACATTATAATGGTTATCATTATCATTTGTTAACAAGAGACGAGAGAGAGTGCTTTGGGACAGGTCTGACCCATTGGCTTTTCCCGACAATTACTGAAACCACTTTTCTGGGGATGCCATCCGCAATCTGTGCAGACTACTGGGTTCCAAAATTCAGCACCGCACCGAGTGGAGCCATGCCCTCACGTTACACAGATGATCTGTGTTGAGCTCAGATATTTTACAAGTGGTATATTCCTATATGCTGTTGGGGTTGCCGGAAATCTTAGCAAAGCCACTACTTGCCATACCATCAGAAGAGTGTATTTGGCATTCAAAGAATATAACCTTCCCCAGCCACATTGAATGTTTTGGAATTGATTGTTTTTTTTCAGTCATTCCACCATTACCCAAACTCATATTAACCTAGTGTGGACAGGTGCCAATAGTCTATATGCCTTTGAATAATACTTACTGGATGGCGCTATGTCAAGCCTGACTTTTTCTCTTACCCTGGATTCCGGAATCCTACTTTTGTGAAATAGCCCCCAGGACATGGTAAATCCTTAAAGTTTAAAAAAGCTTACAGTAAAAAAGGCAACTAATAAGAAAAGGAAGTTTGGTAGCCTTTTTAAAAATAAATAAATACATAAATAAAAAAAACGTTTTAAACTAATAGCATCAAAAAGATAAATGCATCAAAAAACACTTACCTAAAGGTGTGTGTGTGTGTGTGTGTGTGTGTGTGAGTGATGTTGGTCAGGAATCACCTGCCTGGGATGTTTAGGGTTTTAGACTTTGTTTGATGCTCCATAGGTTTGTTACAAGACACTCAAGTTTTGATTAGAAGTCCAGTTTTGGCAAAATTTGAAACTTTAAAAAAATATAAAATATTCGATTTCAGCAGTCAGAGCAAAACATAAACAGATGGTGCAGGGGACTTCACTTTCTAATTATTTCAGATAATGTTTTGGTCAGTAATGAAAGTGAATGTCTCAATGCTGGCTTTTTTTTAATGAATGCAGTTTTATGTCAGATTGACAAGATTAAATATGCAATAATTATATGTGACATACATTTATAAATTCTGTAGAAAAATATGACACAATACAAGTGTCTACAAACTAGGGGTGAGAATTTGAATGCACCTCACAACTTAAATTTATTCACCTATTAAACATGTATTGATGCATTTTAATTGTGTTTAAGATTCAATGATTTATGTATTTTCATGCCTAATAAAGAGTGCACAATGACATTATATGGCAATAAAACCCTATTAATGACAGGCTGCTGACCAAAAATGAACATAAATGCTATATTAATGTTGAAACCGCATTGAAACGTTACCAGAGTGGCACTAGAAATTTCCAGACAGATCATGTTTTAAAGTCATTACTAAAAACAGTCATGTAATGGTAACTTCAACTGTTATCTAAAAAGAAATTATTCAGGGTTCAGTAATGAAAGAATTAAAATGATTTAAAAACTTTACTTTAACATGTTTCTACTACAAGAAGTAACTCTACTAGGACACACCTCATTCAGCAACTACTAAATAGGAAATCAACAAATTCATTGATATTGATAGTGATAAAAATGACCCGAATCATCAAGAAATAACATTCATAACACAGATTAAAATCAAAACAAAACATATCTGACTTAGTTTGCTGGTGTTTTTTTTCTTCATTTTTTATTTTTCATCTCATCAGGTGAAGTTGTTTGTTCTGGTTGCTGCAAAGCAAAAACAACCTAATAAAATCATTGATTGTGACTTATGGTATAAAATTCCCAAATACACCATTGCTTTCACACACAATGTAATGTCAAAGCTAGTTAGCTGTTATACTGCTAACTTTGTCACAAAGCAACATAAAATCAACTAAAAAAAGATTTAAATAGTTGTTTATTAAGACCTGCTGTGTTGACCATTGTCATAGTCATGAAAAGAGAAGCTTGAAATGTAGCTAACAGAAGCAAATGTTTCCACCAGACTCGGGAACACTTGTCCAAAGCACAGCGTGGACTTGTGGGAGATGGAGTTTCAGAAGTCATGACCAAGCTGAGGGTCACATCCAGTGATGGGACTAGCTACAGTGGAGATCTGCTGGCTATTTTGGATGTACTGAAGAACATGACAGAGATCTTCAGGAGGTCATACTACAGCCCCAGCGGTGCAGACATGAGGGTAATTTCATAAAATGATTTTTGATCATTTGGAAAACCTCACAAAAATAGGTCTAAGCTTACAGTAAAAACTTTAGCAGAAAAAAGCATTAACATTTGGTTGTACAGAGTCATTCTGCCTAGTACTATACGGTTTAACCCAAATAATTACTTGAAGAGTTAACAAGTACTTTGTAGGTTTTATCATCATTCATGGTAGAAAGGCAAAACTGACACCATAGGACATATTGTTTTAGCACATGGAAAATTTAGCTCTTACAAAGGTGTACATACCATCAGTTTTGTACCTGATACTGTTTGTATTTATGTTTAAGAAATATTTCCTTTCAGAGCACCACACCTGGGGAGGGGAGAGTAAAATATAATGTTTTATTCAAAAAAGAAGAATTGACAAATTTCACCAATATTTACAACAAAAATATATTACTGTTTGGAGCACCATTTGGACTTACAACTATATAGTGGAGGCAAGTTTATTGACCAATAAAATGATGGTGAATGTAAATAAATATAAAATGTAAAATTAATAAAATCTTAAAAGCCAATTAGTACAAATGTATTATTTCTATTACAAATAATATTTGTATTAAATCATAAATTCAGTATTACTGAGTTACTTGTATTACTCAGTGTGTTTAAATACACTGAGAGTTTAAGCCTGTCTGATATGAAGGGGCAGCTGGCTCCACAGTTTAGGAACTACAACTAAACACCTGATCACCTCTGTGGACCAGCCTGAAAGCAAATGAGATCGAAGGGTTCTGCAGGGCACATAGAGCCGCAGGTGGTCAGACAGATATACAGGGGCCTACCCATTCAGGGCCTTATAGGTCATCAATAAAACTTTAAAATCAATTCTAAAATGAACAGGAGCCAATGAAGAAATTGTGCACCGGGAATTTATTGTCATACTTTTATTCGTATGAGAAGACGAGCTGCAGTTGTAAGACACCTGGCTCACACCAACATACAGAGTTACAGTAATTCAGTTGGGATGTAATAAAAGGCTAGATTAGTCATTCAAAGTCTTTCAAAGATAAACAGTTTTACCTTAGATAAAAGCCTCAGTTTAAAAATGATTGCTTTACTACTGAACTAGCTACAAACCCTTTCTTAAAGATAAAATTTGAATCAAATATCACTCCCAAATCTATAATGTGTGATTTTACAAACAGCTCCTATCTATTCAGATCTGTAGGAGAAGCACTGCAGTTATCACTGGGTCCATAAATGATTACTCTCTTTTTTCTCATTGAAGTTGAGAAAGTTTGACTCCATCCAAGCTTTGATATCAGTAAGACACAAAACAGTAATTTTAATCATAAGAAAAAAAGATTACGCTTCAACTGAAGGTAGATCTGAGTGTGAAATTTTCTAAAGATGGAGCCTAAGGGGATCATGTAGATGGAAAATACAATCAATCCAAAAATGGAGCCCTGGAGAACAACACATGTGAGGGGGCCTGAGGAGTAAACACATTACCCAAGACTTCCAGAGTAACATCTGTCAGGTAGACCAAACTTGAACCACTTTAATTCAGTACCTTGAATGCTGCATTTGTCCAGCCTGGATATCGGAATTCTGCAGTTGACTGTGTCAAAGGCAGCTGTCAGTTTTAAAAGAAAAAAAAAAAACAACAACAGGTGAGTCTTCTAAGTCTGTGGCTAATAAAAGATCATTAAAACTTTTAAAAGTGCAGTTTATACGCTGTGAAGGGCTTTAAAATCAGACTGAAACATTTCAAGACTATTGTGTAAATTTCAAAAGGATGCAGCTGCACAATAATTATCCCGACCAAAATTTTTGATAAAAATGGAAGTTTTGAAACTGGCCTAAAATTTAAAAGGACAGATTGGTCATGTTTAGTTTTCTTAAGATGACCAACTGCCTGTTTAAAACAGGTTAGAACAACACCTGAAGTGAGACTTGGTAAAAATCACTTAAATGTCAGACCCAACAACCTAAAAAACATACTTTAAAAAATTAGTTGAAACAACATCATGTGGACAGGAGGATGTCTTCATGTTATCATCAATTTTCTTCAGCTGATTAAAACACAAAGGCTCAAACTGATTAAAGACAGGAGATGTGATACAGGTGGATGGTTCATGTGAAGGCTGACAGATCAGTGAATTGAGGCATTGTATGTTGTTGGTAAAATAAATTTATAGATTATTAAAATAAAATTTACCTGACTAGGGAACAATAAACTGAGTTCATGGTTACTGTATTTTCTTTTTTATTATTGCTGTTCCTACCCCCTTCTCATTTTTACGAATACCAGAAAGACTACTCTCACAGGTTTGGAAATATTTTCTCTGTTTTCCAGAACTTTGTACAATCAGTCAGCAATCTGTTGATGGAGGAGAACCGAGATAGATGGGAAGAAGCACAACTGGCAAGTACCAGCCTCTCTTTCTAAAACATCATATCATTTGTAATTTCATCCACTGATGAACTGTGCGTTTAGTAATAACAACCCTGAAGCTCATGAATAAAAAAAAAAAGTGACAAAGACAGGTGGACAAACAGCCCACCTGTATCTTTTCAGACAGACAGTGGTGAGGAGACAGGACAGACAAGCAGAGGACAGAAATAGCTATAGTTAATGAGCAAACAAGACAAGGCAGACACCCACTCCTCCATCTGCTGCACACATCCATTTCTGCATTCCTGTCTGTACCTTCATCCAACCCTCTTCTCAAGACTGTCATCATGCAGGTGGAGGAGCAACGCTAAATAAACCAACCTGTTCTCATGAGAGGTCCTAAAATGCATTAATGCACACATTATTATTCCAGCATTACAGAAAACTGACAACAAGAACAAGTACATTTTAAATGTTTTTGAAACTAACACTATTATCCTTGAACATTTCTGAAGAAATTTTAAGTGATGCCAAGGCAGCTACTGCCCAAAATCCCAACATAATGCTGTAATAGTCTAAGATAAAAAAAGAAATCCCAACATTTTGATATATGACCTCAAAAAGTGTAACGAGAACCAAGATAATTGCTAGTGGCTCATTATGGTTACCATGGTAACCACATAACTGTGTTTGTCACTCCCTCACTGTCAAATGAATTGGAGGCAGAAAGGTAAAAAATGCCAACTGAATAGTAAAACTCAATTATTTGCTGTTCAAACCCCCCCATTCCACCACCACCACCAGAAACAATTGGACTGAGTGGCAGAAGACTTAATGTCACATAGATATTTTTTTCTTTAGTGTTTTATGTAGGAGATATGACAACTTAAATGGATAGCCCAAGCAACTTTCTGAAGTGATGTTCTGTTTAACAGTTATTAACTGTTAGAACCTTATCAATAATGAAACACAGAGTATGAAGAAAGTTGCTAAAGTTTTCAAAGTAAATAATTTTCCGTTTGCTTTTTTTTTTAAACTTATTTGCAGTTATAGTTATGGTGCAGGACAGGTCAACACTCACGTTTGTCATTAGATTTAACGTTTTGCCTTTTTAACAATAATCATATCTGCAGGCAGCTCCAGCAGAATCTCTTAGGAACAGAAATTTAGTCTGCTCCATGTTCACATTCTGCTAGTGTTTATTCTGCTCACTGATACCTTCACCACTAATGCTGGACCTCATGTGATCTTATTGCAGGAATGGCATGCAACATAACCTGCTGTGTTCAACAATGTAAATTTTCAGTTTACAAAAAAAAAAAAAACATTTTGTAAAATTAAAATGAGAAGATAAATTAGCAATCAAGCAACTTGGGGCACACAGACCAGACATGAACAGAGCACAGAAACTGTGTGACAGAGGGGGGATATACAACGGGACATTTTCTCCAACATGATCAACCATTACTAATTTGCTTTCTCTGTCTTTAATTACACTTAGATTGCCCACAAGTGGATCTTATTAAACTACTTATGAGGCTTTTGAACATAATGGTTAAGGATTTAAAGCAAAAGGGGTGAATACATATGCATGCACCACTTTTCAGTTTCGTATTTTTCCAAAGTAAACTCACTCATGCACAGGAAAAATTTGCATCCATCCATAAAGGCCCCATGCTGGGAGGGGTTGGCCATGTCCCTGCTGTATAAACTTACTACGCTTAAATAATATATTAATAAGGCTTTTGAATGTGTCTAGCTTATAAATAAATAGTGGGAGCAGTTGAAGAATTAGGAACAAAAACCAAAAACCCAATAATATTCATGCTCAGGAACCGCTAGTAGGCTTTCTTAAACTCTTTCCTGAGTTTTAGGTTTTGCGACGGCCAAAGTTGCAGCCCTTTAGGCAACTTGTTACCTGTCACATGTTATTTCTTTTCTCAATTCAAAATACAAATACAAACAAATAACAACAACAACCAAAAAAAACATTTAAAATGTATTTTTCTCTAAAACTAAATTGAAAAAAAAAAATAATTTGTTGCAGAATTGTTGTGGTTTGTTTAAACAGAAAATAACAAGAAATAAGGACTCAAGGTGACAAATGATATAAACCTGGAAGATTGGGGGCACTTTGAGACAGGATTTTTTACCCTAATTATACCATTCCTATCACTTACTGTATGCTGAACACATCATTTAATAGAAGCATTTTGCAATAAAATTGTTGATTTAAACACAATTCTTTCATAGATTTATTTGTTCAGTGACATCCCAAAGCAGGCTGAGACAACATTTGAACATTTTTGTGCATATTCCGATGCTATAACTAAAGTAGAACAGCTTAAATATAAAGCTTGATTTCTTTTAAAGTTAGTTCTATAGCCTAACTTACATGACATTAACTAAAACAAATCAAGAATCTTACTTGCCCTTACATTCTTTTGTTAAATACCAACTTTATCTTCAAAAGGCATTGACCATGCAACAGTTAGACAATGTCTTTGTGATGTGTTTGGCTGGTGATGTGAGAATATACTGCTGGGAGCCTTTTTCTATATCAAACTTAAGCTTTAAAATATTGTGAGCACAATGAGTTTAATGCCTTTTCCTGTTTGCTTATGTAGTCATGGGAATTTTCTTTTCAGACTGCCAAATGTCGGTGGCAGACAAATTCATGTAGTGTGATTTATCAAGATTTGTGGTACAAATTTATTGGTGATTGCACCATTATTTCCCTCTGAGAGGAGGTTATTGATGTGGCTTTGGTAATTGTGGTAAGGAGGAAATGCTGCAGCTAATAATAAAAAGTGTGCGGGAAAAAGAAATTTCTTCTGCAGATGTTAAATCATTTAGAATGCCAAAAGAAAATATTACCTGAACACTGAATACTGTTGATTTTCAGTACATATAAATCCTCATCTACCAGAGTTATCAAAGCAAGCTCGGGACAATTTTTAGTTTTAGAATATTTTAATTTGCCTGTCAGAAAGAATAAATTGAGGTGTAAGTTTCAAAACACTGATCTAATGTTTAATGTTTGCTGACTATTGTAAAGGTTTTTACATTAAATATCACAGATACTGGAAAAACATATATAAACGAAATTGTTTTTCTTCACTGTACATTTTTTCCTGGCATGGATGGTTTCACTTCTTTCAAGCTCAGTGCTTGAGATTGAATGTTTTGTTCCAGTAGCCCATTTCTCATCAGATGTCCTGGTCTCCCAACATCTGAATCTGAAATACAGACAGACATGACTTTACTAATCAATTGATGAGCAGTATGTTTTAGCTTTGAAACACTGTTTGGGTCTACTGAATTTTATTATAACATGTTAGTCAATAAGACCCTTGCAGTAAATCTTTGGTAAACTGCAAATGTTTCTCACTGTTGAAATGTTGTTATTGAATGAACATAGTCATTGCATGAGTTGTTGTGTACAAACTGTAAATGTGAGGTTTTTGAGACACTGAAACACTCAATAAAGAAGCATCAGTGTAACAATGTTTGCCTTCAACTCAGCATGTGTGTAAAAAGCCTTTTGTGTGTTTTAGGTATAGGAATGTTCATGTCAATTCCATAATCCCTCTTCTTTCATACTTGTCTCATGTGTCTCTTTTTCTTAGCTGGGACCCAACATCAAGGAGCTGTTCCGTCTGATGGAGGACTTTGTGGATGTCATTGGTTTGAGGATGAAAGACTTCCAAGACATGTATGAAGTCACCGATAACCTAGGTCAGCCTTGTCTATGTTGAGAATATCTGTCTGTGCATGAAATGAATCTCTTTGAAATGTTTTAATTCCACTAAAGACCAATGTTTAGTGCCATGGTAATGATCCCTAACAATAACAACAGTACTGCATGATTTATACAGAGCTTTTCTCTGCCATCGACTGGAAACCAGTTTTGTTTGGTTAATATTTTCATCACAATAGTAGACTAAAATGTGTACTAATTAATTTTGTTTTAAACATTTTATTAAAACTATGAAGGACATCTGTTGATATCAGCAAAAAGAAATTTAAAAACTCCATTTTATTATTGGTGGGCATTGGTGCTGCAAGAAAGATTTGTTAAGCACAATTTTGGGGAATATGCATAAGGTACAGTCAAATGTACTGTTGTAAAATTAAATGAAAATTAAACATCCATTATCGTATTTGCCAGGTAGACCAGTTTAAAATTAATACCACCCCAGGGACTCTGTGGTCATGACCATCTGGTGATGCCTCAACTTTGAACTTTTTCACCTGTTTACAGAAGTTAAACAGTCCCCAATAACTTTTATTTGTATCAAAGTAACATAGACAGAAAAGCTTAATCATACCCATATAATGACTGGAACAATAACATATAATGCACTTAAATCAAAGTAATCTAAACAACCTATATGATTAATATTTTTTCAATAGTTTAAATTTGGCTTGGATTAAGACTTGGATTTATAGCCATTGAAATGATCAAACAAGGTCTTTTATTCCTACTAGTTGGAGATCCCTTTAAATGTTATAGAAATATTACTGTTGCCATCTACAAAACGATTAAATGTTTTGGGTTGAGCAGACTAATGATAATGTAATTCCCTAAAGGAGAGTGAAATCTGAGTCTCCCACATGAAAGGCAGGAACACTACCTATACACTGAAGAGGAGCTTCTGAAAACTCCCACTCACTGGAAGCCAGTTATCCCTGTTGTCTTCACCCCTCCAAACCACTGTTAATGCATAAATGTATTGCTTATATAAATGGTGGATATGTATTTTGTTGTTTATCTATCGTAAATATTTTTAACATTGGAATAAGTTTTTGCTCTGTAGAATGCTTGACTCCAGATAGTAAGGAAATTACCTTTAACCTTTCTTAGACTGATGGGCAGCAACCATTGCTTGCTGATGGATTTCCACTTTGGCGTTGCGTGAACACATACCTGTATGCTCCAGAGCAGCAATCTGACAAATCTGCTGCTTTTACAGAGATGATCACTCTGATAATGATCAATACATATAATAATCAGCAGCTGTCTGATACTGAACCTCTCAAATTCTGCAAAAGCAGCAAGGCTGGACATGAATAATTTCAGAACCTTATTATTATTAAGTCCTGATATGTAAAACCTTATAACTGAAAAAGGGTGGTCTTTCTTGTTTCTGTGACTGTACAGACACTGGGAATGTTGTACTTCAAATGATGTTTGATCTTTAATGTCTTTAGATCCTGCCAGGCAAAAAAATTAATTCCTTAAAAATAGATTTTTCATTTTACCAGAAGTGCTAAAAACTGATAAAATTGTTTTAAAAGTCCTTTTTCTGTTTTTTTTTCTTTGATTTTGTCTTAGTCAAATCATTTCCATTTCTTAATTGGTCCCAAAATTGTGAACGCATGTTGCATTTTCCACCTTTAACAACAGTGTCATATTGATCTACCTTAATTTCTGAATAAAATCTATTTGACCCTTTTGCTGTGGCATAAATACATCAATACTCCAATAGACTGTACAACATTAATAATAAACATGGATAATACACCAATCAGTCAATTTAATCACTTGTCTAATAGTAAATACGTTCCCTTTTTTACTGCCACAACAGCTCTGACCTTTTTGAGAGATGATTTCCATCATACTTCTATGGGTCTTCTATGGTATCCTGCAGTAAAATGCCAGTAAATATTTTTGGTACGAAAAGTTGTGGGGTGTTGCCCCCGTGGATTTAACCTATTTGCCACCAGATGCTGGATTGTATTGTGCCAACACCTCATACTCATTGTCTTCCTCAGACTACTCTTAAACCATTTCTGCTGAGTGGAAAGCCATATAATCTTGCTGCTAAAGCCACCAACATCTAGCAAAGTTGTTTTTGTGGAGCAGTGTTCTTGTTTGCTTGACTGTGTTAGCAAAATATCTCATGAACCATTGGAAAGGCTTTGTTAAAACTCTTATAAAATAATCATTTGAAGTGTATCTACAACTGGGTAACTTTTGGAGTAAATCTGATTTAAAATGGCCACCACAGCATAGCAACCTCAGTAAACACACAGTGGCTGTAATGCTGCCAATTTTACAGATATTGAGCTAACATTTGGTGTGGTAGCTGGGAGTCATCCTCAATATTATGCAAAATTGTTGTCTAAATTTTTGCCCTTAACTATTGGAGTCCACTCTTTCTATTAGCAAAGTATCTGATGAAACACAATGGAAATTTTATTGAAACTTTCAGAAAGTAAATATTTGGTGTGTTTCTACAACTAAATAACTTTTGGAGTCAACCCAGTTCAAGATTGTCACCACAGATAATTGGCATTAGTCAACACAGAAATGCTATAACTCAGCTAGTTTTACAAATATTAAGCAAAGGTTTTATGCAGTAGTAGATGAACAGGATTCCCATCACATACTCACAGCACTACACATAGTGCAATAGTTTTGCTTAAAACTTTGGCATTACAGTGCGTACAAAAAGTATTCACCCGCTTGTATGTTTTACCCTTTTAGTGGTATTATAAATCAGTCACGGTCAACATAAATTGGCCTTTTTCACAAAAAAAAACCCTCTTCAGTGTCAGTGTGAAACCAAATTGCTACAAATGAATTCAAATAAAAAAATGGAATTTAAATAAAAAGTGATTGCATAAATATTCACCACCTTTAAAGTGACTGTCCTAATTCAGCTCAGAAAAGTACAAGTCAGGGGATGGATACAAAATTATTTCTAAGGCCCTAAACATCCCCAGGAGTTCTGTTAAGTCCATGAGTCAAACTCAGTGCAATAAGGAGATTAGAGAGAAAGGCCAGCAAGAACCCTGAGAGCCCCCTGAAGGAGTGCTAAGCTTCAGCAGGTGAGATGGGAGAGACTCATAAACTTTGCTTAAATGATTAAAATGGTAGGAGAGAAGATGGAAACTAACTATTGAATTAAAGAAAAGCAAAATAAAAAAGTGTTGTCATGCTATATTGTGTCTGACTGTCATCAACCCCAGTGTAATCATGAAATATTTCACTAAGGATACAAACCACAGCCACAAAAAACATAATGAAGCAACCTGACTTTCCACTGTTTAATGCAGTTTGTGTGGGGTTCTTTTGTGAGTATTGAAAACAATACTTGGTATGTCCTGGGTGGAACTCCTGAGGTCAGGAGAGGAGGTTTTATAGTGGCTTGATGTCAACATCCTTGGTTATCACAGTTACTTATCAGAAAAGCTTCAGTCCATCTCTGGTGTGTTCTTGACAGAAGCTTTGGCTATTGAGTCTGAAATGTCCCATAGACCACCTGAATGCTTGGAGCTGGCTCCGATCCTTAGATGGAAGAGAGCACTCTTGTGTTTCAGTGCTCAAAGTCCAACAAATGTGATGTGACTGTTTGTTGGTTCATTAAAACTCAGTGAGAAGGCTAATAGTTGTTGTTGCACTTACTAAAGATAAGAAGTGAACTCAGTCAGTTCTGTTGGAGCCAAAGTTAATCAGCAAGCATCTGATGACTTTTAGACTGTGAGAAGGTTGATAGTCCAACAACTTCTTTTGTGAAAATCTAAAACAGACAATTCTCAGTATCATTCTTTTCATGCTGGCATAAAAAGAAGAAAGCTAATGTTGTTTTACCAGTGTTTTGCAGTAAGTGGAATGTGATGATATATGTGGTCTGATAAACTCACCCAGCCAGTGCAAGCTGTTTTTCTAAAACAGATTACATTGTAAAAAAAATCTTTCATGAGGACAGTAGATGTCAATAATTTTTTAAGTATTTGTCCCCTTAAAATTAGTTTTTTTCTTTTTGTTTTTTTTTTAAGTTTTCCATAAATAAAAAAGTCTGTTTTTTTTTAACCTTAGTACTTTCGATCTTAAAGTGATTTTGTTAGATTTCACCATAAATTGAGTTGATAAAACTCAGTTCAACAGTGTATATCAGAAGTAAAATGTTAGGTCATGCCTTCTGCAGCACCAGACGAGCCGTTAACTTTGTTTCTCCATGTGGGAGTGGCAGGAAGGACAAAACATTTTCTTCAGTTATTTGGGATAAAATTCAACACAAGGCATGTAAGTAACCATTTTTCCTGTTTATATTTCTTTTTAGTATAAAATGTAGTTTTATGCAACTTACAAAGCATGTTCATGTTGTTTGCACTGTTAGTGTTTGAATTTTTGTCCCTGCCATGCAAGGCCTGACCGAATATGTTCTAATATCAGCTAGTTAACTGTGGTGAAATATTGTTTATAGTATAAACTGCGTCCTTTTTGTATTTTCTCTTCTTCTCTTCAAGGTTTACATAAAAATTGCTGTTCATCTTAATGTTTACCGTATGCCTACATGCATGGCAGGCAGCTTAAGCAATGTAACATTTCCAACTTCAAACCAACCAAACAAAAGGAAAAAAAAAATGAAATAAATATAAGATGCAGATGTCTTGACATGTATTTTAACATTTCTTTGTGCTGGAGTTTAATTTCTGTGAAACTCCAACAGCTTATTTTAATAAAATCCAAAACAGACAGTGCACAGTATGATTCTCTTCATGCTGGTGTAGAAGGAAGTAGTGGTGGGCAAATCGACCCAATCAGAATAAAAATATTGTTTATATAAATATAGTACAATACTGGCAAAACAGAACAAAATTATAGCAAGTGCATTTAATAGGATTCAAGAGGCTGGACACTAAGGAGGAAGAGAAGGACTTGTATTGACTGGCAAGAGAGATCAGACTGGAAAGGATGTGCAGCAGGTTAGGCTTGTTAAGGATAAATGGTATAAATGGTAATATTCTAACAAGCAGGAAGAATGTGATGGGAAGATGGAAGGAGTACTTTAAGGAGCTAATGAATGAAATTAATGGAAGGGAAGGTCAAGTAGAGGTCATAAGCTGTGGCTCAGGAAGTTGAAAAGATAAGTGAGGATGAAGTGTGAATTGTTAGAAGTGAGAAGTGTGTTGGTGCCCATTTTTTAAGAACGGGTGATGTAGTAGCAACTACAGGGGGATTTAGTTGATAAGCCACACATTAAAGATCTAGGAGAGAGTTGTGAAAGCTTTTTTAAAGATTTAGACAAGAGGTGACTATTTGTGAGCAGCAATATGATTTTATGCTCAGAAAGAGCACCATAGATGCCATCTTTACTTTTAGGATGCTGATGGAGAAGTACAGAGAGGGTCGTAAATAGCTTTATTGTGTTTTTGTGGATTTACAAAAAGCAGAGGTCACAAAGATGCAAGACTTCAAGTACTTAGGGTCGACTGTCTAGGAAAACAGGGAGTGTGGTAAAGAGGTGAAGAAGAGAGTTCAGGCAGGATGGAGTAGATGGAGAAAAGTTTCAGGAGTAATTTGTGACAAAAGAGTGGCAGCAAAGGTCAAAAGAAAGGTTTATAAGACAGTGGTGAGTCGAGCTATGTTATATGGTTTGGAGACAGTGGGACTGACAAAAAGACAGGAGACAGAACTGGAAGTGGCAGAGCTGAAGATGTTGAGGTTCTCCTTGGGAGGGTGGACAGGATTAGGAATGAGGTCATCAGAGGTACAGCACAGGTTGAACGACTGGGAGATGAAGTTAGAGAGGCAAGACTGAGATGGTTTAAACATGTGCAGAGGAGGGACAGTGGGTATATTGGTAGAATGATGTTAGCGATCCAGCTGCCAGGAAAAAGACAAAGAGGAGATATATGGATGCAGTTAGTGAGGACATGTAGGTAGTTGGAGAGAGGACAGAGAACATTGAAGACAGGATGGAGGAGAATGACTAATAATAATAATGTGCATTAATATTATTATTATTATTATATTTTAGTAATATATTTGAATAGAGTATTCTAGCAGACAGCACCACAAACAAACTGACAACTTTCTGCCCAAAAATATTATCTATTTATAGTTTTAAAAATCCTACGGGTTTTGTGCTGATCTAATGAATGATCTGCTGTGGAGTACAAGGCAGTGAGCTCAGCACATCACTTTTGGTCTGAATGCCCCTTCAGGGAATTATTATACTGGCAACATGTTTGTTGTCATGTTATTTTATTTTAGTATACCAGTAGATGTAAATTTGTGGGTCTTTTCTGTGTAATATATGCGTGGAAAACCCATTTACTGGAAAACAATTATTCACAACACTTGTAATATAGCTATTGCCATTTTTTTCTAACTTAACATGTTCCTGTCACTGATAGTGTTTTTCATCTATTGAAACAATTTTCATGTACGTTGTATAATGTAATAAAAGTTAATAGAGTTGAGAAGAAACACTTTGAGAATTTCTTATAACTTTAGTTACATGTCAAGATGTTTTTGCTGTTTGTTTGTTTTACAAGTAGATAGAAAATGTACCTGAATGTTTTACTTAAAGAACTAGACATTAAAACAAGTATTGCAGATTGTTAGATTGTAACATAATCATAACACCAGAAATCTCTGTATAAAATACACAACTCTTTTCCTTTGCATTAATGACTCTGTTTCTGTGTTGAAAAGGAAACAGCAAAGATCACTGTGCACAAAGATCTGATACTGCACAGTATGAGGATCCATATTTGCTGTGAGCCATATGCTGCTGATATTATCATCAAAGGAATACCTGCACTAAAACATTCATCCTGCTCTTTGGGTTGACTTACACCGGAAATCTCCAGTATACTTCCACACATGCAAAAAAAACCCCCAAAAAACAATGCACCCAAACCAATCCCCAGGTTCATGACTCGAGAAGCTTCAAGCCTGAAGCGTTCACATGGATGTTAGGCCTGCACTTAAATACAGCTGTTATGTTGTGTCTCTTTAGGATTGTTAACTTTTGTTTGAGCCTACATTAATTATAGGTTGGCACACTCCTGTTAACTGTTTTGTTTTGTACATTTGTTCAAGCTTGATCACTGGAATTCTATAAAATGTTGTACAGTTTTGACTTGCAGTTTTTTTTATTACTGAAATCCAAGTTTTAAAATCTGGTGTAATGGTTTTAAATTCTAATTTTTACCAACTGCTGATTTTCTAAACAGCCACTGCACTTTAAACTTAATTTTTTGTGTTTGAAATGGTGCAGCTGAGATGCACCATTGACACAAAGATGTGTTCCAAGTTGCACTTTAACAGCTAAGGTCAAATATTCTGACCTGTGAAATGTTTATGTTGACTTTTTCTTTTCTGTTTTCCTCACAGTTTTTTTTTTGTTGTTTTTTTTTCTAGGGATGTCAAAAAACACATTACTTGACTGGATAAGTTTATTAAAAATGTGCAGTTTTTCCATATATGAATATCTTAGAAGATGTTTTACAAGCTGCATTTTGTAAGCTATGGTTATAGGGTTTGGCAAGTATGTGAATGCACTTTATTAGTTTGTTGTTATTGTTTGCACAAAGATTAAACAAATGTTTAAAAAGATATTGGTCTTATGATTCTTTTAATGTCATATTATTGCTAACTATATTTTTAAGAGGTTCTTTTTTTCACATAGAGACAAAGAACCATTCGCACTTTTATTCAAACCTAGGGACCAGTTAACTTACCATGCATGTTGTAGGTCTGTGAGAGGAAACATTAAAACCAATGTGTGCACAGAATTGCCAAAAGAAAAACTTACAACCTTCTTTCTGTGAGGCAACAGCATCTAACCACTGCACCACTGTGCCACCCACATAAAACATTTAAGTTTTATTATTTGAACAGGTCTCGGAGGTTGGAAACATAGGTTAGGAAGACATTTAAGGTTTTGTTTTTATTTGGCTTTTTTTCTGCTCAGCCTTCGTTTCACTCCAGAAATATTGTTCCCAAACAATTGATAAGAAATTCATAAACAATCTTCTGGTTGCCATAGAAATGATGGCCACTTGAGTGCCACTTGAGTGCCTCAAACTTTACTTAACTTAACTTACTTTACTTAATTATTTCTACTCTATTTCTAAACAATACAAAAAGAAGGTTCTGTTTAAGATGACACCAATGTTTTTTCTTGATGATCAAAAAATGACAGCTATGTCATGCTACAAGATATCTTGGTTAATGCTGATACTTCCATTTAAAGCATTTATTAATTGACACTGATGGTATGCTGGTAATATCATGCATCAAAAATTATTTAAATGCCATTTGCTAATGTCAAATCTACACCCATTGCTTAGCCAGCCAGCAACCAAACACATTTGTGGGAGTTCTCTAAAAGAAAATGGGAGGCAAGAAAAGCAAAATCCGAAATGTTAACTTTTCAGTGGAAACTTCAAAGGGTGTCAATGCAGGTACTGCACCAACAAACATTCTCTAAAACCCAACAGTAATTTGGGATTTCTTTTAATCTAAGATAGATTATTATAGAAACTGTAGCAGACATGTTAAGATGGTGTGAGTAAAAAAAATGGTGGAAAAGAAATTGTAAAGCTAGTCAGCTGAAAATTTACATCACCACACTCTCAGTTGATCATTGTGTAGTGATGGCAAAATCGAAACAATGTTTCGCTATGTACTGAAACATTCTGGAACATTTGTTCTGAAACACTGTTCCAAAATCTTGCCTGATTTTAAAACCTGCAGTGTATTTGCAAAATCTCACCATATTTACTTGAGTGTCTAGTAACGAGTGACACACTGCATTATAGAATGATACTGATGTGGAAGGGGTAGAAAGCTTTTCAGTCCTCATTTTGTTGAACAGGCTGTTTTTTCTGAATAAAAAATACTTAAAAGTACAGAAGCACCCCCTTTAAATACAGACTAATTCAAATAAAATATCCTTTCATTTAAATAATACAATCAACCAACACAAAACTTAAACTGAATGTGTAAAAAATTATAATTATATCAAAATGCCAGTTCAGATATGTGAAGTTAAACTTTCTCTGATCTGTTTCTACTGTGTGTATGTCTGAGCTATAGAGCTCCAAGGAGAGCTGGATTTCCCCACTTGTTTCTCCAAAATCCCACTGTTGTCTATAAGAAAATTTTTTTTCTTTTTTTTTGGTCAGATTTAGTCTATGATGACAGTTCCTGCATGGTTTTAACAAGTCATAAAACCTCTTAAGTTTATTAATGCTGAGGATTGCCGAGCTTAGATGAACAGCTCGAGGCGAGGATCAGGGCAGTCTTCCCCTCAAAAGAGGGAGCCGGGCCGAAGCCTTCAAGGCGGGCTGTGGAGCGGTCGGAGCAGCAGGCCTTGTCCAGGGAGACCTGGTTGAGCAAAGAGGGAACTGAATTAGTCAGGTCGAGATAAGGGAGTGACTCTGGGGGATGATGCGCATGGCGAAGTTGAGGTGCCCCAGCAGAGACAGAAGCTGGCGCTTAGAAATAACCGTGAAGGACAAAAATGACTTGGAAACCTTGCGAATGCAGGACATCTCGTCCACTAGCAGAGAAGTGACCATTGAAACAGAATCTAAAGCGATGCCCAGGAAGTCCAACCGCGTGGTGGGGCCAATGGTTTTCTTGTTTTCTAGATGACGTGGTCAACCAAGGCATAGAAAAGAGAGAAGGGGGGATTGAGAATAAGGCTGCTGATGCTGGGGAGGGAGCCGGCGACAGGAGCAGAAAGATTGAGGACGAAATGCTTCTTTCCGGAATACTTCCAGGTAGCTACGCTAAGAGGGCTAACGCGGAATAGAGAAGGGGGTGGGGTCTGTGTGTGTGTGTGTGTGGGGGGCTGCAAATACAGAGACCAATTATATAGCCCTTGGAGACTTTGTGCTGCAACAGTTGGGTCACGATGTCTGAGGCCTGGGTGAGCATGACGAGCAGCTCTGTGTCGAAAACAAATCAATCAAGACAGATGCCGGACTGCGAGAGGACTGACGTGTCCTTGGAGGTGAATGCCTTGTGGTATTGGTAAAACAGGGAGCGGCTGTACTTGAGGTAGAGGTTGGCTATGAGAGACAGATACACGTCAAGCTCGACTCAACACTCAGGATAAACCACACACAAAACGTTTCTATAAATACGGAATGCTGCTAAAAACTCTCGGATTGAAATATTCTTTGAGAAGCGAGGGTCGGCGGATTTAAACATGGCGGTGAAACCGGCTATGGAGGCGACGCACTGATCGACCTTGGGGGAGGGGAGGATCAGGGAGACTAAATTGACATTGCCCTTGCAGGATCTTTGAGCTGAGCCTGGGTAAGATATGTGTATGCATGGACACATAGGACCTGCCTGAACAGGGAAAGAAGAGATGCAAGGACACAGCTGGCATACAAGATGAAATTGAACAAAGCAGAAAAGAGGAGAGAGAGAAGGAAACCAAATCATCTTACCATGAGACTGCCCGGGGCAGACATTGGAGAGAGTAAATGTGGGAGGAAGCGGCTGAGCAACGGGCTGCACCTTATAGATTTGGTGCCGGTGGGACGTGCCCGGAACACTTCACCAGGGAGACGTCCAGGAGGCATCCTAACCAGATGCTCGAGCTACCTCAACTGGCTCCTCTCGATGTGGAGAAGCAGCGGCTCTACTCTGAGTCCCTCCCGGATGACCGAGCTTCTCACCCTACCTCTAAGGGAGAGCTCAGACACGCTGCAGAGGAAACTCATTTCAGATGCTTGTATCTGCAATCTCATTCTTTTGGTCACTACCCAAAGCTTGTGACCATAGATGAGGGTAGGAACCTAGATTGACCGGTCAATCGAGAGCTTTGCCTTTTGGCTCAGCTCTCTTTTCACCACAACAGATTGGTACAGCCCTTGCATCACTGCAGCACCAATCTGCCTATCTGTAGCCTATCCTCGGCTACAGAAGCAGTATGTTACTGATGAAAAAATATAGACAATCCAATGTGTGATGAAAGAAGTTCCATAGTCTGCGATAGCTGTTGATTAGTTTACTTTGGTTTTAGAGTTAATAAACACTACTCCCAAGTGCACTCACAATTTTTTACGAGTTAGCATCCAGTTAGCTTTCTCCTGTTATTGCTTTTTAGTTTTGTGTACTGATGTCATGATAATGATCTGGGGGTAATCAGTTCTCTCCATTTCACGTTCCCATCTCGGTCATTATGCCAGTTGTTTTGTCGACCATGACGGTCCTTGTGATCATCAGAATCTGAATCTGAAGAGTTTTCATCTGATTCTGGAGATTCAGTTGTTGACTCAAGTTCATACTGGTATGGTTGTATATCCATTACTCCCGCAAAGTGTTCCGGCATTTCTTTGTATTCAAAGAAGGCCTCTTCTTCCATTTCCAGAAGTAAACAACCAGACAGCGTTCTTGGCTGGCTGAGGCACAGCGCACGTCACAAACCCAGAATGGCAACTCCACCCCACAAGCCACCCACTTCAGAAATTACCATATTTTTCACACTATAGGGTGCACTGGATTATAACACGCACTGTCAATGAATAGTCCATTTTCGAACTTTTGTCATATATAAAGTGCACCGGACTATAAGGCGAACCGCGTGCACCTCCCAATTTTTTTTACTTCGCAAGGACACTGCACTCCATTCAAAATTGACGAGTTTGGTGCTCTAGCAGAGCTGGTTTGCCTGTATCAGCATTTATATGATCCCACCATGAAAGATCACAAGGATAATCAAACGGTTCAAAATGCATGGAAGAAGACTGCACCGACGTAAGCTTCAAGTATAAACGCCTACACCGCTTGCTCATGTTCACGCCGTGCGTGGAGCCCTGCACGACACTACAAAGAGCGACTATAATTGATCCTTAATGCTGCAAGCGTTGCGGCTTTGTAGTTTACCAAAGTCGTACTAAAACATTACGACTTCTTACATATATAAGGCACTCTGGATTATAAGGCGCACTTGTCATTTTTTGAGAAAATTAAAGGCTTTTAACTGCACCTTATAGTCTGGAAAATACGGTATTGACTAAAACGCTAAAACAAGTAATTTAAGTTTTAGGTCAGAAAAATGGGTCCCTGGAATGTTGTGTGGATGTGTTTAACTAACTAGCATTCACGAAATGTCATTTTTTTAGATATGATTTCAGTTCAACTTTAAATTTGTAATTTTTATTTTCATTTATTGGTTTTTCCATTATCTTTTTTTTTTGCTTTGTCAGCATTCATTTGTTTTGTTTGTTGTAGTTGTGTCTGAGGTTTTGAGGTGTTAATACACTGAAACAAAACCAACAGACCCATCATGTCGCAGCCCAGTCGCAGCAGTTTGACAAATATTAAGCCTTTCCTGCAAAATAATCCAGTTGCTTTATTATTTTATCTTACATGTAAATAA
The DNA here is from genome assembly GCF_001649575.2 of Kryptolebias marmoratus. Classification (NCBI taxonomy): domain Eukaryota; kingdom Metazoa; phylum Chordata; class Actinopteri; order Cyprinodontiformes; family Rivulidae; genus Kryptolebias; species Kryptolebias marmoratus. The sequence continues at coordinate 28,684,347 of NC_051445.1, forward strand.
CTAAAACCTGCAAAAACCCTAATTATGTAAGGCAACCAAAATTCAGAGCACTCTATTTTCAACTGATCAACTCATTTTGACATATTTTTAATTGTTTTTTTTCCAAAACTGCAACAGGAATAGTGACTCAGGATGGACCTGGAAGAACACTATGCAGAATAGTAAAGAAAGAAATAATTTAATGTTTTATCTTAGCTTAGTTTCAGATAGATTTAAGAGAGGCTGCATGTCAGAACATAGACAACGTTCACTCTGTAAGTTCTGCAGAAATTGCATGGCAGTACAAGGAAGTCTAGAAAATGAAATTGTATGTGAATGGAGCTGGTTATCTTTTAGAGCGTCTACAGATAAAAGTGTGCATAATGATAAGAGCAGGCGCTTCATATTTTCTATTGATATTTATGTTTGTGCATCAATATAATGAATACATCCATATACATGTGGCAGTGATAGCAACAGTCATTACAGATAGCATGAAAAGGTGCTTCCACATTCTAAAGAGCTGTATTTTGTAAGGCCTTGCTTCAATTTGAATCTGAATACCCTCAAATCTAAAACCTTCAAAAGCATTCACACTTCAAGCCTTTATTACTGTGTTAGTGTAACCTGAAAATAGTTTGTTAAAATACTAGAAAAATTAGAGAAATTGCATTTTCTGCAAAAATGCAGTGTAATTGCTGAAAGCTGAGTGACTTTACTGAAATTTGTTGAAGGCAATGGTTGGTAACTAAATTGTTGAGGAGAAGACGCACCAAGAGTTGAACTACATTTACTGGAATGACAAATCATCAAGCTCTTTAATCACATAGACATTCATTTAGAAAGAAATAATTTTACTTCTTGCTACTCAGTAGGTATATAAGGTGTTATCAATACTGGTAATCTTGAACAGTATAAATGTGACCCATTCTGGCAAAATAAGTTGGAATGAGCAGAGGCTGTAGTGCATAAAAAAAGTTTTCTAACACATGTCTTCAGAAATAATCCTTGGTTTTATAACCCTTGCAATTTCCTTTGAAATTGTCAATTTTTCTCTGCTGGCTGCTGTAGTGCTGATAATTGCCTTCTAATCATGTTTAGTTTTATTGTGAAGCATGGGGATTCCCCTTTTTAAATATACAACTGGACTTCACAATGATGTCACTTCAGACCAATAGAAATTGAGTTTTCAAACCGGCACTCTTGTAAACAAATCTAGCTTATTGCCAGGCCTAATAATAAACCATCATATTTCAACAAACTATGTGCTGTTTTGAAGTGTGTGAGATGGAGAATTTGAAAATAACAATAACTCTATATTGAAAAATTCCTCATTGTGACTCATTTCGCCAGCACAAGTCACAAATGAAAAACTAATAAGGCTGAGAGAAAAAAAAAAGTTAACTTTTTGTTGGACTGATGTACAACTTAATTGAGGTATTAAATGTGTGGAAGATGAAATTATGTCAAGATCCATCCATCCATCCATCCATCCTCTTTACCTGCTTCTCCTTTCCTGGTTGCTGTGAGCTGGTGCCTCCAGCCATCACTGTGTGAAAGCAAGATTCTAACCATACAGTAGAATGTCAAGATTAAAGGTCTTATGAATTAGAACATTTTATTGATCCAGTGACCCATTTTTACCAAAACGATAATATAACTTATGAAGACTATACAGAAGAAAAGCTTTATGTTAAAATAAAAGATTTTTCTGTGATTCACTTTAATAGCAGTAGTTTTTCAGTAACTTCTACCATATTTAAACATGTTCAGCAGTTTCAAAAACATTTTACTGTAATTGCAATGTCAGAGACATGGCTGAATGATGATTAAGAACTACAGGATGGTTATGAAATGTAGAAACAACAAGAGAGGAAAAGTCTGATCTTGACTGTAAAATTTTTGATAAAATGACAATGGCTCTTAATGATTTGATGGGCTATGTACCTATTAAAAATAATGTGGAAAAACATAAAAAATATGTTAATTTGTTGTCTTTATTAAACATCAGATTCTCTTATGTTTCTAAGTCATGAGGTGATTTTAGTTTATAAAGATTTCAGCATTGATTTATTAAAAAGAGGCAATCATGTGAAAATGCAGAATTTGCTAATGCTGTGTTTAGTTTGTTTACTATATTAATGAAGTCATGTAGAATAACTAAGCTTACTGCAGCCCTCTTTGCTAATATTTTTGGTAATATATTAGATCAGAAGAGTACGTGGTTGAGTAAATTTTAGTAATGGGAGATTGTAATTCAAGTTACCAGTTGAATATTTTTGCAATTTTAGATATGGAAAAACAAATTATCATTGAGAACAAATTATCGTGTTTCAAAGGTGGTAAAAAGAAAACCTCCTGAATGAACTGAAGCTTTTAAAGAGAAATTAAGAAATCATGATTAGCTAGACGTTTATGTTGATAATGTTAATGATTCATATTGAGCATATTTGTTGTGTAATCAGTATTGTCCTCTTATAGAACTTGAAAAAAAAAAAGATAAGAAAAAAAAATTACATGTCTAGCTATGATAGAGGTTGTAGAAAATATAGCAAAAAATGTAGATAAGAAACACTATGTTGTTAGGGTATTTATTGAATTATGTTTTTATTGATAATTTGCTGTTTTTACATAAATGTAAACAATATTAAATAAGCGGCGTCGTGAATCATTGGTTAAAGTTATTTGGACAGTAGGTTTCAATGTAAAAAAATACAGTATTTATAGCTGTAGATAAACACAATGTTGACTGGGAGTTTGTTGATTTAAGTAAAGCTTAAGACACAATTGACCATTTGTCACTCTTTTATAAACCTGAAAAATGTAATAAGAGATGGTGTAAGTCATTAGTTAAAAAGTTATTTGGACAGCAGGTTATTGTATGTAAAAGTCAATATGACAGAATCACAGTTAAGAAGAATAACATGTGATGTTCCGCAAGGTTCAAAAATGGTCCCAAAATTATTTATAATGTGTATAAATAATATTTGTTCTGTAACTGAGTGACAAATTACCATATTTGAAGATAATACCAACTTTTTTAGCTCTGTTATATTTATGAAAGGTTTAATAAAAACAGTAGAAAGTTAACTTATCTTGGTTAAAAAAAATGGTTTGTTATTAATAAGTTGTCTTAGATAATAAAATAAGTTTTTGTTGTCTGGTGGTGGTACAATTGAATCTGATATGTGAAGATTTGTTAGAACTCAATGTTTTGGGATTGACTCTCAGCTTCTACCACCTCAAATATTAGCCCAGTATCTGTAAACTGAGTTATAACCATGATTTGTTGGCTATTTTTGTAAATTGTGGTGGCCATCTTAAATCCAGCTGACTTCAAAAGTCAAAACCTTTTTCTACTCCAGAATAATAAAGTAAGGACAAAACTTGTTTTCATTTTTTTTAAAACTATGAATTTGAAAAGTGGTGCACACCATATATGAAACATGATACTGTGGGGATATTTTTCATCAGCGAAGACTAAGAAAGAGTGCAAAGAAAGATGGATGGATGTAAATATAACCATGATGGTTGGTCATCAGATTTATATATTTACTTTTATTCTGTACTTTGTTGTGTTTCAGTTTTGAGCATCCACAAGCGTCCAGTGATGGGTCACGCAGACATCAATTTCCCCATGAAGGGTTGGAGAGGCATGGTGGACTGGGCCCGCAACTCTGAGGACAGAGTCAGCATTCCTAAGAACATCCTGTCCACAGGCAAGCCAGGTAAGAGCTTTCACTGGGGACTAATGTTTAAATAAGTTAAAACCCAAACATGTCTTAATCATAGATCATTTCTTATGCATTTCTTAATAATTTTTAAATCATTTCTTTGTTAATCACAGGTAGACACCTTCTACCTTCTGTTTGACAGTGTAAGATTGAATGATTTTTGTGGCTGTTTGTGTGTTTGGTTGTGAGAAAGCTGCAAAGGCAAAAAGCAGACACTAGGAGCAACAGTTGATTTATAAAACTGTGTTTGCTACCATTAATCTGCAGAACAAAGCACCCCGCTCAGACAAACACACGCAGAGATGCTTGTATTTAATGTTGCAAATAAAACATGAAGAAGATCAAAATTATTCTCCATCATCTGCTGTTCAGCAGCTAAACAACAAAAACAACACATTCTATTCAAAAGTGACTTTTAGAAGATGGTAATAGAAAGCCCATCTGCCTGAACAGTCTAATGATACTGACTTGCAAACAGGAGCATCCAACTATTTGTTGTTTGCATGCACAATGTCTGACACAATGTGGCTTTAAAGAAAAGACAACAACTAAAATATTGTTTAAAATACTGTCTGTTCTTTGATAGTTGAACAAACACATTAAATCATTTTTCCTCAATGTAATCCAGTGGTTTTCATATTTTTCATGCAACACCCACCTTTGGATGAAGAAAAATGTCCAGGCCCTCCAGGCCGAGTTTAAAACAGATTCAAATTTAATTGTAATTTTTAAAAAAAACTAAAACAAAATAAAACACTCAAGTTTTATGTTATTACTTTTTTGCTATATTATTGTGTCAATTAAAAATGTTAGATAAATGTTTTTTTTTTAATGATGTACAATAAAACAGAACTTCCACTTTGTTAAAACAATGACACCAGACTACTCAATCGGCCTATGGTCATTTTAAAAAAAGAGAAAAATAAAACAAAATTTCCATTGTGTGAGGAATTGGATTTTTTGTTTCTGTTTTGTTTTCTTTATGGTTTCTCTGTGGGTTTTAGTTAGTGTTTTCAGTTTGGGTTTTTCCTGTTTGTGTTCCTGCTCAGTATTCACTCCTCCTCCGTCACTCTTTTGCCCTTCTTGCCACGCCCATCTCCACCTGTCCGTAATCATCTCCACTCACCTGTTTCCACTTCCCTCGTTACCCTC
>NC_051445.1:28689267-28699390 GCF_001649575.2 Kryptolebias marmoratus
TTTTTTTGTTCTTTTAAGTTGCTGCCTCGTCAGCTGTTTGTTTTCATTTTGTTTCTTTAGTTTAATAAATTAGTTTTTGTCCTTCTAATTATGAGTCTGCGTTCTGGGTTCGCCATCGTCTCCACCGGTCCTGACACATTGCTTTTAGAACCATAATAATAATCCGTGATTGTAAACCCAACAGCAATTTTGGTGATTTTCCTGTTTGGGATATGCAAATTTTCTTTGTAAAATCTTGAGTAGTTCCCCAATTTTACAGGGGGGTGGGTGTAAACAAGCATACAAGCATTCTTTTTTTTTTTTTTTAATTCCTCCTGTCAGTGGATGGTTTTCAGACACAAACAGGTATTTTTAAATTTCTTACCCTTCGTTGTAATTCCAGCAGCAGGATAGCTCCTGTCTCTGTCTTCTTTGATTTAAAGTAGTTTTTTTCCTTCTCATCATTGTGAGTAAACAGAGTTTACACCATTTGAAGGAGTGCATCATCAGCAGCATGCTGTTCGTCAATCTAATTGCCGTGAAAACGCAATTGGTAAAATAGGTCTGATTTGCAACAATCTCCAGAAATTAGTTCTGTCTACAACTTTTTTAAGGCCAAAAACAAATGTGCTATATATTTGTCCCCAACTTTACATGGTGGAAGGGTTTGTACACACCCATGATTCTGGGGTTTGTGTTGTCTGGAATGTTAGCACTTGGTAGAGTCACTATTCAACTTGTATCAGAGATAAATGTTTCTTGAAAGATGTTTATCAATTCATGTCTACATTCATTTTATATTGGTTAAGGCAGTGGCTAGCTGGGTTGCAACTGTTAGAGACTACTTGGTGACTCAAAAGGATGATGGATAGATTATAAATAGATGGATAGAAATTAACAGATGAAAGTGAATTCCAAACTATCACACAAACCTAAAACTGTGTCCATAGTTTTGGTAGCATACAGTTTGTGTTATAACTTGCATCTTCATTTAGAATATAAAAGATGTTGGATCTGAGTAAAATACCTTCAGTCCTAGTTCTTGGAAAGTGTTCATGATTTTTAAATATTTAGTGCTGTGTTCGCACCTGCTAAGTTCCCAGTGTTTTAGGAGAAATGGGTATACTCATTATTAGGGACAATTTAAACCAGCATTGTGCTGCTAGTATGCTAATGAAACTGCCATTTCTAATCAAGAGGCAATAGGAGCCAATCAGTTGCCATTAGAGGTAATTTCCTCACCAGGGAAGTGTTGCCAAGGCAGTGATGTCTCACCATCAGCCAGCCCTATGGGCATACAGTTTTTTAACTTGTTTACACGGTTTTAAAATAGCTCAGATTCCTCACATTCCTTTGGTCTTTGCTTTTCTAGAAATGTACTGAAAGAAGCTTTCTGCTACTTTATAAACCAAAAGGTTCTGGACCGTTGTGTGATGTGTGTACGGCTGTGAAGTGCTTTAAATGGTCAACAAGGCAAGAAAAGTGTCACAAACACAACTTCTCTGTCATTTATGAAGTTATTTGTTAACTTCAGTTTATTTTTTAAGATCTCTTGATAAATATTTTTATCAAGGGAGCTAGTATCCATCTCCAACAGTCAGTTGGAAAGTGGAGGTAGACATTGGACAGGTTACAAGTCTATTAAAGAACTATTAATTTGTAGGCAGAAACTGGAGTACCCACAGAAAATTCATGCATGCAGGGGAAAACATGCAAAATCCACAATAAAAAGCCCCATCTGAGTATTAGACCTTCTTGCTCCAAGGGAACAGTGTTAACAAACTTCACTATTGCACAGCTCATATTTAATACCTAAATATTATATTTGTTTAATTAGAATAACATTTATTTTACTTAGTTTCCTGTGGAAACATGTAGTTAGAGTGTTACATTGCATTACAGAACCACATCACAATGTTAATGGGATCCATTCATCTATCTATTTTCTGCCACTTATTTGTGGTCAGGTTGTGGAGGTAACAGGTCCAGGAGGGAGCTGCAGACACTCCCCAACTCCTCCTTGAGTATTCAAGGTGTTTTCAGGCCAGAGAGAATACATTATACTATCCTTCCAGCAAGATCTGGGTCTGCCCCAAGGTGGTACGTGCCCAGAAAACTTCCAGAGGGAGGCACCCAAGAGACAACTTAATCACATAGATAGATAGATAGCATTTATTGTCATCGAACAGAATTCAACGAAATTTCCACCGCAGCTCCCGTGCAAGAGGTCAAATATATACAGTATAAATAAGCAAACACACAATAATAATAATATCAATATATACAACTAAATTAACTAAAGGCACTCAACAATACCAAAGAAGTAGCAGCAGGTCCAATTATGGCAAAGTACAGATAATGTAACAGTGCAAAGTGCAGAACAATATGGCTGTGTGGTGGTGGAGAATATGTATGTGTGACTGCGAGGTTATGATATATGTTGGAGGGGGGGACGGCAGGGAGTAATGGCTCTGACGGCTGTGGGGAAGAAACTGTTTCTCAATCTATTTGTTGTAGTCCGTATATTTCTGTACCGCTTGCCCGATGGCAGCGGCACGAACAGTCTGTGACCCGGGTGGCTGGAATCCATCGCTATGGATCCAGCTCTCTTCTTGACCCGGTCTGTGTAAATAGAGTCCAGGTCTGGGAGGGGGCATCCCACAATGCCTTGTGCTGTTCTCACCACCCGTGTAAGTTGTTTCCTCTCCAGTGCTGTGCAGCTACCATACCACACAGTCATGTTGAGGCAGAGGATGCTCTCAATCATCGCCCTGTAAAAGTTCACGAGCAGCCGTGAGGAAAGTCCAGCCCGTCTCAGTTTCCTGAGGAAGAAGAGCCAGAACATTCTCAGCTGACTTCTATCAATGAGGGGAAGCAGCTGCTCAACTGCAAGCCTCCCACAGATAATGGAGCTCAGGTTCAGCCCAGCCGCTCTATGGAGGAAGCTTATTTTGGTTGCTTGAATCTTGTTCTTTCAGTCATGATCTATAGCTTATGGCCATAGGCGAGAGTTGTTACATAGATGGACCAGTAAATCAAAAGCTTTGGCTTTCAGCTCAGCTCTTTTTTTCACCATAACAAGCCATAGCAGACCACTCTGACAGAAGGCTGGGGTGTGTACGACCAGCATGAAGAGCCACTGAGCCCTCCTGCATCACCAGAAGGATACAACATTGGCCCTTACTGTCCCCTTTCTCCGACACCGAATTCTTCTCCATCTTCCTCATCTTCTGCACCTTCACTCACCGAGGTTTTACGGGCATTCGCTCAGGGTTCTTCGAGGAGACCACTGTCAGGGTTTTTATTTATTTAACCTGCTAAAAAAGAATCACACCGGAGAGCAATATTTGTCTCTATGAAGGCCTTTGCAAAGAGTAGAAATTCCACTACAGCTCCTAACAGCGTGCTGTCCAGGAAGTTCTGCCCCTCCACTTGGGCTTTCTCTTTTATTAAAAGAAGAAGAAAAAGGGGTTGATCTGAGCAAGCCAAGGCCAGTTCCTATCATAGCAAAAACACATAACACATGTCTGTTTGGGAGAGCCAGATGGTGTGGCGCCCGCTGTCTGACCTTCACGTCTCACGTAGGCAGTTTTACACATGAGCACAAAGGCTGATAATATAAAAACCCTAACACCACTGTCGACCATCGACAATGAGGCAGGCACCTCCCAGATGACCACCAGCAGCACCCTTAATCAAGACCAGGGGGATGAAATTGACGTATGGGTCTCCTCGCTGCTGGTCAAGACTGTGAAATCAGCTCTGCTTCACCTGTTAAATATGACTATTTCAAACTATCTGCATGAAATTTGTTACGGCTGTATGATTGACCATCCCAGCCAGCGTCAACACCGCTGTCTCAATGTACAAGAGGAGACAATTTTTTTTCAGGACAACTTCCGCGACATTCTTCAGCGACTTTTAAAGCCCCAGTTTGTTCCCGCTATCCAACGTCTGCTGACTCTCCGAAACATACAAGCAGAAGATGCGTGAGTAAAGACTGTGGCTCTGACACTTTTACACAAACTGAAAATGGAAAATCAGATTCACATCCCAATCTTTGAGATGTAAGACACTTCTGACTCTGAGCAGCTAAAAGAACTAAAGGCAGTTGCAGAGTGCTTTGAATCCTCAGAGATCTGATTTCTATGTTTTACTTTTTTAGAAACGTTTGAAAGTATTAGACCTTTTTTTGAAAATGTTTTCAACTAAGCATATCCCATTTTAATTTTTCAAGTTTGTATATTTTAAAAGTCAAATAAAAAAGTATTTTAAAAAATGTCTTTACGTTTTTTTTATTATTCTTAAATTATAAATACACAGGGTATGACATATTCTTTCATTTATAAGCAGAGGATGGCTGAACAAAGACTACTGAAAAAGGTGTATTACACTCCATCTCACCCCAGAAGTTTTGGTGGAGTTGAAAGGTTGAGAACAGGTGTGCAGAATGAATCTGGGGAGAAAGTTGGTCTCGAAAAAGTGAAAGATTTTCTATCTGAGCAAGACATGTACACTTTGCACAAGCCTGTGAGAATACGCTTTCCAAGGAACAGAGTTTTTGTGTCCGCACCTCTAAAACAATTTTAAGCTGACCTCTGTGACATGCAAGCTTCAAGTTGTGGCCGATCACAACGATGGTTGTAATTATTTATTAACCGTGATCAATGTATTTTCAAAAAGGGGTTTTGCACGTGTTTTAAAAAGAAAAACAGCGGCTGAAGTGGTGAGAGCTTTTGAATCTGTATTTAAAGAAAACAAAATTCCTAAAAAGTTTCAAACCGACTCGGGTAACGACTTTTTCAACAAGAGTTACCAGGTGCTAATGAAAAAACATAAGCATCCGTTTTGGAAAGATTTAACCGTACTTTGAAAACTAGAATGTGGAGATATTTTACAGCCAACAACACACGTAGATAAGTGGACGTGCTTCAAGACCTGATAAATAGTTATAACAACAGTTACCACGCAAGTATAAAAATGACTCCTATGCAGGTGACATCTGAAAACACCCTGCAAGCCCTTTACGGCACTACTAAATTGTGTAGTAAAATGAAGTTTAAAACAGGCGATCTTGTCAGAATATCCAAATTGCGCAGCGTTTTTGATAAAAAATATGAACAAAGTTTTACAGAATATTCACAGTGTCCGAGTGCATTAATCACGCTCCCCCTGTATACAAGCTGAAAGATTATGACGGGGAACAGATTGAAGGCTCTTTTTACAAAGCAGAGCTGCAGAAAGTCAAACGGGGAGAGGAGCGAACGCATCATATGGAAAAAAAATTAAAACGACGCACGTTCAAGGGTGAAAGACAGGTTTTCGTTCACTGGAAAAACTGGCCTGCAAAATTTGACAGCTGGATTCATGCCAGTGATCTTCAAAATGTATAAAGATGAGCGTTTCAGTACGGAGAGCTTTATTACAGACACGCGGAGCAGTTTAAACCACCTGCCATAATGACGAGTAACGATTTCTACATGAATCTTCCTTCAAACGCGAGTAAACAAGTGTTTAAAAATAATACAAGTTCAAACTACACAGTGGACTTAGCGAAAGTGATTGAACTAAGCGGTGACTGGATGGTGGGTCTGTGTGAACTCGTATATCCGCATACTTGGTTTTATTTACCAGACTTTCAGGCTTTTTTTGAATTGAGAAAAGTGTCAGAAGTGGACTGGACAAAGGATGAGCAAAATGAAGACATTTTTGAAGCTGATACAATCAGCGTGAAATTTAGTTGAGGCGGCTATTATGACAAACCGCAAGACTTACTGGACCAAATAACTCCGGCTATACAGAAGTACAATCCGAGCATCAGTCTCTTGTCTAAATGGTAAATGGCTTGCACTTATATAGCGCTCTATCTAGTCCAAGGACCCCAAAGCTCTTTACACTACAATCATTCACCCATTCATCCACACATTCACACACTGATAGTGGTAAGCTACATTGTAGCCATAGCTGCCCTGGGGCGGGCTGACAGAAGTGAGGCTGCCATCACACCGGCGCCACCGAGCCCTCTGACCACCACCAGTAGGCGAGGCGGGTGAAGTGTCTTCCCCAGTATTACAGGGCAAACCCCTACCTCCTGAGCAACTGCCGCCCCTTTTTTTCAAAGGGGCGGCAGTGGGGGCCCCTTTTTAAAGGGGCGGCAGTGGGGGCCCCTTTTTAAAGGGGTCTAATAATATCACAAAACAGGTGGATTTTAAAGGTGATGGACAACATAAAATATGCACGCCCCGCCTTCTAGCTTACATTCTCGGATTGAAGCCCAACGAGTGGTGGACAGTTTCGAAATGTTCTGCCACGTACCCGTGTGATCTCAGAACAGGGAACTATAATCTGTTTACACAGATATTATCCAATATCAGACTGTCCGCAATAGTTTTTCACCTCTCCTGGCTGTGGTGAACATTTGGGGACAGTTTGGTGACATATTTAGCTTACGATATAATACCGTTCATTAAGTACCTGTTTCAAAGAGCTACATAAAAAATATCAACATTCAGATTAAAACTGACCAAAACTGGCGCGTGGATTTTGTTTATGGAAAGACGAATTTAAAACTTCACTTCAAACCGGCTACCTCTCTCAAACCTCTTAAAAAAAATGGCTTACTTATCACAGAGAAATGATTCCGAAAGATTTGTGCAATATTATGTAAACCAAGCGGAAGGTACTCTGCTCGGTTTTTACGGAGCCCCTGTTATGTACGGACGTGGGATTGGTTCGCTGTTTTCCAAATTATTCTGCTTCGTATCTCCCTTGGTTAAAAAAGGGATTTGCAATCGCTAAGCCTCACCTGAAAACAGCTGCCTCAAACATTGCTTCGGACGTGATTGGAAAAGCGGTCTCCAAAAGGACCCGTTCTCCCTAGAGTCAGGAGGGTTCAGGTATTTTAATCCTCGCAAAAAGGCAGCGGAAAAGACCGCCGGGTTCGCCTCTGTGGACTCTTCAAAAAGCCTCTCGGCAATCAATTAATTTTACAAGCCAGCACAACTCATCCCTACAGAGCTGTGATTGAGACTCTGTTAAACTTTTCAGCAGACACCCTAAAGAGTCAGTTTAGTGCCGGGCTCTTCTACAAACATACCGCAGGCGCCACAGACAGGCCGAATCAAGGCTTCAATCAGAGAGCCGCCTTCACAGCAAACTCAAGAGAAGTGCATTTATTGGGTCTGCTCCACGCCAATATTTTCTTCTGCGAGAGACTGCTTTTAAACTCAGTGAATATCAGAATTAAACTGTCCAGAGTGAGTGATGATTTCTGCCTCATAGGGGCACGAGATTCCACCTACAAACTGAGAATTTTAGGCGCCTCCTTTTTTGTTTAAAAAGTTTCAGTCTCTACGTTTTCTTTCATCGACGCAGCATCGTTGTTGACGGTAACCGTATTGGAGAAAAACACAAGGGGCAGCTGTGAAAAAAGCAGCCAAGAAACTCAAAGGCATATTTCTGCCCGAGAATTTCAGCTAATCCGTCTACAAAGTATGAGCTGAACTGTTTTTCCCCAATATTGAGGGCATGCTGAATGGATACGTTTTCAGAATGACAGAGCCATTTAGCCATTGAATCGAAGCGTTTGAATAAGTTTTGCACTGCCTTGTGTAGTCAACCGGTGATGGGATGGCTAACGTGTTGGGTTAGAGAAAGATGAGGCAGAGACGGTGGAAAATGAGTGTGTTATATGAGTGTGCGTGCGTGTGTGTTTGTAGAGAATCCATGAATCATGCCACAGAGGCCATTGTCTTTGATAATGTGATGGAATGTTTATTAGCCAGCCCAGAGCAGATCCACAGATGTCCTTGGGCAGAGGGAGCATCTTTTTTACATAAATTCCGAGGAGAAATTGAAATAACTGACCAAGGTCAGCCTAAGGGAGCCAAATTCACAAAAGAATAATTGTTTTGGTTCAGGCAGACTTGTTTTCGTCTGCCTTGAAAGTCTTGCTGATACTTCTCAATGGGGAATCCAAACAGCCAAATTCCAGGTCCATTCTGCCTGATTCAAGCGAGCAACTTCCTCCAAGATTTAACCCATATTATTGTTCATGAGTCCCGGAACCGCAATTCAGTCTGCGGTTCTGTAAAAGGATCACATCCAACTTGCAATTCAGCTCAGTAACAGTCTGAGTGTAGATCGCCGAACCCATCAAATGAATTTGACGATAAGTCAGATAAATGCCTAATCCAAACAGCAGAAACCCTGTTATCAAAAACCCAAATATGTGAAGATCTTCAAAAGACAAAAATTGTCAGACAAACAATATTCCATTTCCTCCAGGAATCCATTGTGTATCCAGCAAAAAATGTCCCCTCAGGGTAAGTCAGAGCTCTCCCAAGTTCTGTCTCCCCATCGAGAAAATTTGATCAATTGCGTTGAGAGACCAGCTGACCAGATTCATGGTTTAAAAATTTTGTAGAATATGCAAAAGAGAGGCTCTGAAAGAAAACAAGACAGAGAGACAGAGAGAAAAGAAACACATCTGCCTTCTATCAGGAGCAGAGAGGCAGCCCGGACTGAAAGATGTTCACTCATGGCCTTTGACAGATTTTGCACACAGCAGAAATGGGATGTGTAGATTTTCCTGATTGGGGAAAGTTCTTTATGTCGTAAAAAATGTATTTTTCGTTGGGTCTTTCATTCACAGGGCAACTTTGGATGTAACAAAGATGCTTTCCCACAGTTAAGTCGGAGTGCTCAGGTAAAGGCTGCACGCAGACGCTGCATTTCAGGCGTGGACACGTGTGAGGTTTTTCGTTTTTCGTCAGAGCAACGCGGTAGTTTTTTTTACATTTGTGGCAACGTTTAATCAGCTGACAGTTGCTGACACGCATTTTAGCTACAAGCCTTTCTACAGGTGCTTTGTGATTCTCGAAACATGTCTGGTTAAGACAAGTTCTGTTGCAGTCTGCAAAAAGTTTTGGAGCAAAACCTTCTTGAAGACAAGAGCTGTTATTGCATACATATATAAATAAATGTACCTACCTACCTACCTACTGCACAAAATCCGTCACACTTGTGAGCGTAGAGGTTTTTGTACGATGTGAAGCAGAAGTTAAAGAAATATTTAACCCCTAAAAAACCCTTAATGTTTTTGATCCCGTAATAGTGATTTTTAAAAAGAAACAAACAGAGGTTCAGTTCGGTTGGAAAATTTGGTTTCAAATTTACAAATAGCTGTATCGTTGTAGCATCTGTAAAACAACAATTTTTCTGTTTAGAATTTTTTTTTTAGAATTTTTAAAATATTGTCTGTGTTGTTGTCAACAGAAAATGTAATATGATGATGAGTGTTTTGTCCACAAAACTCTAAATGAATTAAATCGTTCCTACCGGCTAGCGATATTGTTCTGTTAGCCAGGTCTGTAAGAACGCTCATAACTCTTGAGTAAAATTCAGCCAAATCAGGGGTGCTTTCTTGAGGCAGGTAATGAAACTGTGCGTCTTATTATGCGTGTATTAAATTCTTCACGAGTTATTATTTGCGGTGTTTGGTGATTTTGACCTCCCTCTGAAATAGTAGGGAGGAGGCTTCCCCCATGTTGTTCACAATTGTTTGTTGCGTGAGAGTTGGGAATTTCAGCTGAGGAATTAGGCCGGGTCAGTGCACATTGGTTTATCAACACTAGTGCGTTATTTATGGGTTGAAAAAAGTTTTCCGGTTGAGGGCTGTCTGTCTGAAGGAATTTGATCATCATTTAATCCTTAAAAATTTGGCAGAGAATGTGATACCTGGATTATCTGAAAAGCTGCTAGAATTTAAATTAAATTATTTACGGCTATTTGTAAATTACTTATAGCGATGGATGACAAGAAACTCTGTTGGTCTGACATGGTAAAAACAAAGAAAGATAAAAGACCTTACTTTTCTCGAAGGATCCTAAGGCATACTTCGCTGGTTCTCATAATAGCCAAAGGACAGAATCGTTTAAGGTAACGGCGGCTGCACGGGTCAGGTCTTCTCAGAAGATTATGGACATGTGCTGCTGCTGTGTGGTTGCCAGAATCTGAAAAAACAGAAATAAATTGTTTAATTCTTAATATTATACACACACACACACACACACACACACACATACATATATATATATATATATATATATATATATATATATATATATATATATATATATATATA
>NC_051445.1:28700817-28702380 GCF_001649575.2 Kryptolebias marmoratus
CAGTGCTGTAGATCCTGGTGGTGTGGATCAGTGAGTCGATGTCCCGCTCACTCTTGGCATACAGCAAGACGGGCTACGGATCTATATATATATATATATATATATATATACCAGTCTACATTGAAAGGAAATTAATCAGGCGACATTTAACTCATCTAATAATTAAACGTATATATATATATATACGTTTAATTATTAGATGAGTTAAATGTCGCCTGATTAATTAAACGTATATATATATATATACGTTTAATTATTAGATGAGTTAAATGTCGCCTGATTAATTTCCTTTCAATGTAGACTGGTCACATGATGGCATATGAGGTTCTGAAGAAGAAAAAAAAGGAATAAATCAGTAGAAATTGGATATGACGTAAAAGGAAGTATGTGATCAAAACCAGCATCATGGCGCCAAAAATACTACGGAGCTAAACGTTTCTTAAGACGGACGCTGGCCCTGTAAGGCGGTCGAAGCAGCGGGAATGTTCGGTCTAGCAGCCCTATGTCTGGGATCAGTCAGCCTCGAATTACCAGAGTGAATGGTAAGCTGGTCTACGTTCCCATAAAACACAGCCGGGTTGTTCGGCCGTGTTTCTTCTGAAACTGCATCTGAAAGCAGAAAAATATTTTGAAATTATTACGTGTAATAATATGCACGATAAATAAAAAACAATTTATTGATTTATATATAAACCAATGGGGGGCATGTGGAAGAGTGTGTGCGTGTGACCTGTCTTGTCCGCCCACTGTGAAAACAAACAAACAAACAAAAAAAAAGAAATCTACGGAGGCGAGGCTTTGTATTTATTCTCCAATGCTTCATTTAGCATTAAGATTAGTTCAAATATTATATCTGAAATCCTTTAAGAAATAGTTGTTTAGTTAACTGGAGAGAGAACAAATGACGTTACAGGAAGAAGGTTGTGAGTTGCCCCCTGGAGCTCCAGATATGGGAAGCAGAGAGCCGCCTTCTGGAAGGCGCAACGAGTATCGGTGATTGAAAAAATGTGTTAAACTTTAGGGTATATACCTGAACGAGTGTCATTCGCTGTAAAGCTTGTCCTGTTTTATTTCTCCTGATATGGAGCAGAGAGAGTGTGTGGTGAAATGTTGTTTTTTTTACACTAAAGTGGGAGGTAGAAAAGATCAGCAGTTTGGGCTTTGTAAATTTGTTTTAAACTCACTGCTCGGTAAACTTGTTTTTATTTTCCAAAGGAGAAAAGCAGTGACTCATTTGTTGTGATTCTTTTTCCTAGTATCCTATATATATTTTTTTATTTATATATTTTTTCCTGCTCCTGGTGGAAGGCGGACGTGTTTCATTTCTCTCTGTCTCTCTGTCTCCTGAACTGCCCCCCGCCTGCTTCGCTTTCTTTTTCGAAGCCTCTTTTTACATATTTTCCAAAAATTTAAGGAATATGGATCTGATCAGCTGGTTTCTCAACGCAATTGATACAATTTTCTCAACTGGGTGAAGGAGAGTCCAGTATCGGGATATGTCTCGCTGGATATACAGTGGATTCCTGGCAGGAGTGGAAGACTGTGTACCTACCGACGTGGAGG
>NC_051445.1:28703271-28719470 GCF_001649575.2 Kryptolebias marmoratus
CTTAGTTCAGTTCTGTACATTTAGTCATGCTTAGATCTGTTGGTTTAGCTTAGCTTATTTAGACAATTAGTTATCATTGTATCTTGTACCTGTCTGTAATTTTGTTCTGTAATTTTGTTTCATTATCATGCTCTGTAACTTTGTCTGTAATTTTGTTCTTGTGTTGTAAAGCACTTTGAGTTGCCTTGTGCTGAAAAGTGCTATATAAATAAATGTACCTACCTATTGGAGGAAGGCTTTATTTTTTCATCGTATTAGTGGAAGTAATTTGGGCATGACCTGTCTTGTGCAGCCATTGTAAAACCCTATTTCTACAGAGGTGTGGGAGGACAGAGTCTGTAGAATAGGAGGCATTGTATTTTTACCCTATGCTTTATTTAACATCAACAGCGGCTCGATTATTATAGCTTAAAAAATACGATAGAGACTATACTTGAGCAGAGCACGTTACATCTGCACCTACAAATAATGCTAGGTGTGAGACGTTGCATCTGGGATCTACAGATAAGGGTGTGCACCACAACACAAAAGGAGTTACACCTGAGTTACACCAGATAAGGAGGGGGTGGGGGTTATGACAGGGTCATAAACGTGTTACTTTTAGTTTGACGAGAAGTGGGGTATTATCTCTCTCATAGCAATGCCCACATTACAGCAGACGAGGGCCTGATCTGTTAACCTATTTCTCTCTCCAAATTACCCCCTCACCCAGCAGGAGCATTTAAACTTTTTCCACTTGCAAACCAGGACTTTAGACTAATAGATCCTGACTCTCATTCCAGCCACTTCACAATTAGCTGTGAGCCAACCCAGTGCATGCTGAAGGTTCATCTCCAAAAACCAGAAAGAAGACCCTGAGATTTCCAAACCAGACACTCATCTCTATGACATGACTGCACCTTGAGTTCCTGACCATAAACACCACAAGCAGGATTAGAGATAAAGGACTGATCTGGCAGAGTACAACCGGGAACACACTTGATTTTGTGTTGAAGATGCAGACACAGCTCTCACTTTGCTTATACAAGAAACCAGTTAGCCCTTACAAGGGACCATGGCACCACATACTCCCTCAGCACCCTACACAGAATGCCTCAGGAAACATAGTCATACGTCTTCTCCAAATGTACAAAACACATGGAGACTGGAGAATGGAATTCTTACGACTCTCTGCAAGGATGAAAATCTGGTCCACTGTTCCACGACCTGGACAAAAGCCACACTGCTTCTCTTGAATCCAAGGTTCAACAATCAGCCCCAGCCTCTCTTTCAAGGCCCTGGAGTAAACTTTCCAGAGGAGGCTGAGAAGTATGATCATTTGATAGTTAGAACACATTTTCCAGTCCCCGTTTTTTTAAAAATGGTGACTACCATCCCAGTCTACCACTTCACATGTCTTTACAAATCTTTTACTTTTAGGCCATATTTATTCCAATCAAAAAATAATTGACTACAGTGAGCTCAGGGTTGATGTCAATAAGTTCAGCATAAATGTATTTATAGAACCACTTTTTATACACTTGTTAGTGTCTTGCACTGCTAAATAGAGCAATGTTCTTATTCTATTCTGTCAGATTCATAACCAGAAAAACATGCAGCAGTTTTAAAACTTATACTAATAACAACAACAACAACAACAATGATAATAATAATAATAATAATAATAATCTTTTTTCCATCTCAACAGCTGATCATTGTAATGAGTAGGCAAGACAGTGGATATCGCTGGTGTAGCTGAGGTTGAACTGAACCAACTCAAAGTTGATGGAGTGGAGTGGAGAGTAGAAAGTAGCTAATCTTTTCAATATTATTTATTTTAGTTTGTAACAAAGAAAGTATAATTCAAATCAGTAAACACTACATGCTTTTGTTTTATTTCTGGGAGTGATAACATTTTAAAAAATGGGGGTGCAGAATCACAATTTTGTACCTCCACTTTAGAAAATGGGGATATTGCTTTTCTACTTGCTCCACTGAGCAGGCGTCTAAGGGGTCAGCAAGAGGGATGATTCAGGAATTAGGCAGAGCCATAGCAAACTGCATATTTTCTTCATAACTTTCTATCTAATGTTTTCTGTGTAAAGAGTCTTATTATGTGCAGTATACTTACATGTATAATTTCATGCTTCAGTTTCATACAGAATAAATGTACTTTTAACTTTTTAAGTAGTTTTCCTTTTTGTTTGAGTTTTGCTGGCAGACACAGAACTTATTGGATCATGGGTTAAAATCCCTCCAGGCTAGTTCTTGCTGGGCGCAGTCAATCTGGCTGAGCATATTGGACGGGCCAGCCAAAGAGTGCATGAGCAGGACACATAATACTTCACTCCCTCCACACTCCCACACGTCCCACTCAGTTTTCTCTCTTGTGATGCCCATGGGAGCTCAGCTGTTGCCTGGGAGCTACTGTCTCTGCATGCTGCCTGGCACGCTGCTGGGAGCTCTCAGGCTGCTATGGAGCCTGCTGGAGCAGAAGAGCTGAATGTCTTCAGATGGCCTGGCAGATGGACTCATGTTTTTCTGTGTGTGTGTTTGTGTGTGTGTGTGTTTGCCTCATATCAGACCTTTATCAAGCCCAGTTGTCAGGTTTTGACAAATTTCCTCCCATGCTGTTTTCGCTCATCTGGAAGAGTTGGGGTGCATACAAAAGCTGAAGTCATATGCAGAGATGCAGGGATCAGTGTGGGCCACTAGATTTCACTGTGTGTGTTGCAAAATATCTTGTGCAACACAGGACAGATTTTAATGAAACTCTAAAAAGTAATGACTGGAAGTACATCTATAACTGATTAACTTTTAGAATCAACCCAATTAAAGATAGCTTGCACAGCTAATTGATTTAAAAAAAGCACAGAAATGGGTATAATTCAGTCATTTTTATTTAATAACCTTTATTTAAGCAGGTAAATCCCATTGAAATCACAGATATTTCTTTCAATGGAGGCCTGGGCCTCAAGGCAGCCTAACATGCATGCTTTTCGATTGTGGGAGGAAACTGAAGTGCATGGAGAAAACCCACTCAAACACAAGGAGAACATGCAAACTTCACACAGAAAGACCCCTGGTCCAACCCTGGGCCTAAACCCAGGATCTTCTTGCTGAGAGGCAACAACACTAACCACTAAGCTGTTGTGGTGCTGAATCTTTACAGATACTGAGATAAAATTTGTTGTGATTGCATATTTGCCAACATTTGGGAATGTCAATGTGGGACAACATAGCGTGAAGTGGGCACCACTGCACCCCCACCCCCAACCACACACNATTACATTATCTGTGTTTAATTCTGTCTGCCCAAATATATACAGTTGTGTATATAAAAAGTTTTGCCAGACACAGCTTATCTATTCATCAGCTGATCATGTCTTTAAAACACCATGCAAAAAACCCACTCCCAGAAATACACACAAACATCATAGATTCAACATGATTTTCCCTTAATTCTGATCAATTAATTTGAATTAAACACATATAGTTGCTTAAGATCAGGACTCTCAAGTTTTGATCTGAGCTTGGAGTGAGATTTTGAGCTGCTAGAAGTCGTTTGATGACATCATCACCTAATTTGCATATTTGGTGATGTTGATCAGGCTGTAGGAGATAGGAATGTCAATGGTGGCAAGACAAAAAAAATAAGTAAAAAAACTAAAAATATGTTTAGAACTACAAATTAACTTTTTAAAATAATTGTATAACTTTATTGCTTTGCCTGATCCCACACTACATAAATTAATTTGTTAGAATATCAAATTTCTCCAAAAGACAGTTTTGTGTTGTGGAATTGCCAGCTTATATTAGCGCTATAGAGTCCGTGAAAAAACAATACATTCAAAATTATATTTACATTATATTTACATCCCGCTTTGTAATCCAGGACGGGATCAGCGGCAGCTTTGTACACGAATGATTTCATTTGCAAAGTGGACTTGCACCCTAGTTCCATCCTAGTTGCACCTAGTTGCACCTAGTTGCACCTAGTTGCACCCCTGCATGTCCAGTGGACATGCAGGGGTGCAAAATCACCTCTCTGTTCCTCTCCCTGATCATCGTCATCTGCACCTCTCTGGTCCACTTTCTCCTCTGTGGTGTTGGCCTTGCCATGTCTGCCTGCACTATTTTTCCCAAACTGAAACTGGGCATCTAGGTTTTTGTGGCCTCACTACCTGAATTATTCCTATCTGAGGTCATCTCTGGTCTCCTCTACAGCAGCTGATCACCGACATCATGTCTGTCTCCTTCATTCCTTACTGTTTTTTCTCCTCTAAGTCATATAGTCAAGCAAGTATTATTAATTAGCTTTGAATAAATTACATATCTTGCTAATGCACTTTTTAATATAAACAATATTTTAAAATAAATCCTTTGGTATTAAGTGGCTGTTTCTACACTTCCAGCTAACATTAGTCCAACCTGTCTCCTTCTCCTTTCTGTCCTGATTCTTTCTCTCCATCCTCTCAGCTGTTATATTGTAAATACTGATCAGTAAGTTGTAACTTGTTATTTATTAGTAATTAGTAGCTTTAGCTAACCTGGATATTTCCAGGCCTCCTCTTGATGCTCAGACAGAACTTCTTGCTGTCTTTTAACCACTTTGAAAAGCTTTCTTTCATGCCTACATCTTTATTCTTCTGCCTCTTCAGTTTTCTGCCTCTCCATCTTTAGCTCTTTGTCATCAGATGACAACACGACTCACACGAAAACAATCGCACTCCCGCAAGCACGCGCGGGAGCTTTTTGCGCCACTGTGGACACGGAGTGGAGCAGGTCTCCTCTCTGCTGTGAGATTGACAGCTGTCAGTGCTTGGGGAAGTGGGCGGGGCTTACGGTACGCTGCACAATGAGTGCTTTCTTACATTTAGCCGCCAAAGTCACTAGATTTGTCTCTAGTTGCTTTAAAAAAATGCTAGAGGGATCTGAAAACTCCCTAAATATATCATTAAAGTGACAAAAAGGCCATGTGCGTGTGTGTGTGTTTTTTGCGTGAGAAATACAAAGTGTGGTGTGTGAGGGCCAAATGCGGAACTTTTGGCTGTCCCGCACAGGGTGATGCAGGACAAGGGACAGGGGGGGCTAAATGCAGGACTGTCCCGCCCAATGCGGGACGGTTGGCAAGTATGTGATTGTAGCTGGGAGTTGTTCACCAAACGTACTTCAAGTGCTACTCATTGCACACAGTCTTTCTTTTAAACTCAGGCATTATTTTAGTGAAATATCTCACAAATCACTAGATATATTTTAATAAACCTTTCAGAAAGTATGTATTGACTTTAACCTCTCACCACCTTCGTCCTTTCATAAATCCCACAGAGATAGGAAAAAGGTGTCTTAGGCCTCGATCAAGGCGTTTTATCAAAGGGGTAAAAGAACAAAAATACGGCCTATCCTTCCTTGAACTATCGCCCACCACCTTTTATGCCAGAGTTTTAAACAGGTTGGAAGCACTTTAGAATAACTACACTTTATTAAGCCTTATTTAATCATTGATAAATGGGAAATTAATCTTAAAAACATCATCAATTATTAATTAAGGACGAATCATACTTAATAAGCTATACATTTACACATTTCTTAATGCTTTACCCATAAAAACTAAGTACTTCCAAAACCAACAACAATTCTGGTGCCAGTGAGGAGACAGAACTACAGGAAGACATGGCGGACAGTGCAACAAGCAGGAAATCAAAAGTGGGACTCAATCGCAGCAGTTTGTTTTTTTTTTCACTTTTTTAAAAAAACTTTTTATGGATTTGTTGTTGCTAGCAAGAGTCCGCAGAACCTTTCAACTGGCCTTAAGCATATTTAGCACACAATTTTTTGACACAGTTGACAGGGTTTGTACAGGTGCTTACAATCCTTGAAAATGCTTTAATTTTAACAAGAGGTTTTCAAGGTTTGGAAAGTGCTGGATTTCTGTATAAAGTACTTAAAAGTTCTTGATATTTTACACCTTACAGTTTTGTAATGAAGAACACTAAAAGTTAAATTACAAATCTTATTTTTTTATTTTTATGTTAAAGGCACAAAAATAGATATTGGCATTTTGCCTTTAAAGTCTCAAAGCCTCTCTGCCACTAGGAATGAATTGAATTTGGAGGATTTTTTGTTAAATTATTGTTTGTTCTCCAAACAGCCAGGTGTAGCATAAAATGTTTTTATATTTGAGTTTACTTTGTCACCGCTATGTAGAATACTATCACAAAACATTATAAATAACAGAAATTAATAATTTTGTATGATAGTGAATTGAAACTGTCTTTTTGAGTTGAAACCTATTGTTTTATCTCCAAAGTGTGGTGCTGGAAAAGTTTAAAATTGACCTTGAAAACGCTTGAAAAGTGCTTGAATTTTACACTGGGAAAAGTGTATGAACCCTGAATCGACTGTCCCGTTGATTGTTGATGATGTAACAAAAGCTAGACTCAATTGCTGTTTTTCTTTTTAGAAGAAGAAGAAGAAGGTGACGGTGAAAATTTTCTATGGCCAACAATGCCTTTTCATTTAAAGAGGGTCTAGAGGCAGAACAACTACTTAAAAATTATAAGGCTTTTGGAAAACTGCTTATTTTCAAATTAAAGTAATGGAACGTGATTGTGTTGAATCTGATCTGATTTCCACAGGTGAAAAGGAACTTGTGTCCCTTCAAGGTTTTATCTACATTAACAAATAAAAAAAAGCATAAATAGTCTTCACTTTTGAAGGGTTCACAAAAAAACAAAACTTAACTACTATCAACTGCCTTAATTAATAATGCACTGCAGGATAAGCATAGAGTCAATTCAAACAATCTCTAACCATTAATACATGTCTAACATGACTATTGTTTACATATACGAAATAAAAAGACAATGTTTTTTAGTGGCAGACGTTTTTTAGTGGCAGCCATTCTATTTCAGGTTGAAAGTTATTTAGTATATCAAAGGATTACTTTCTGCCAATTCATTCAAAATTGTCGAGTGTTTCATGAGAATTTTGGAAACAGCCACATCACCACATGCAAACAGACACTCACAAAGACTCGAGGAAAAACATTACCATCCACCTTCGCTTTTCAGCAGAGTGTGCTAAAAAATATATAGCCACTTTCATGTAACCAACAAGTGTTAGAATCAGGTTTTGCATTTAATCATTGATATTTTGGTCACATTGTCTATACCTACAGCACATAATTTTATGTTGGGGAGCTGGAGTTTATCTCCAACAGTCATTGGGCAAGAGAGGGGTTACACAATCCATAACATAACTTTTTTATAGATAGAATAATCATAATTGAAACAGAAAAAAAAAGAAAAGAACCAAAAAATGACACATGAAATCTAATTGGATTAAAATAAAATGTCATTGTGCACTAAAATCTGCTGAAACTGTCATGATCGAGGGAGATGACGGAGATGAACCCAGAATGCAGACTCATATAAACTAAAACAAACTAATTTATTAAATCGAAAACAAGAGGCTGTCGAGGCAGCAAAACAAAACTGTAAACTAGAACCAAGGGCAGAAGCTAGAGCAACGACCGGAACATACAGGAAGGAGAACACACAAGACGGAAACCAACCAACCAACCTACCTACCTACCTACCTACCTACTGAAGTGTCTTCAAAAGGTGGACGTTCTTCTGGGTCTTCATAATTGCAGCAACGATGTACTGATCAAAATAAATGACTTTACAGACATAAGTTATTCTTGAACAGTGAGACTTTATTCAAGTCTGTGCCGAAACCGGGAACTTCTGGTCCAATCAAAATGAAATCCCCTGTTTCTCTGGGGCTGCTTGTTTTTATGAAAATCTTACCACACCCAGTCAGAGTAAAAATACACCCACGTCCCACTGGGACGGACCTGTAGGATTCAAGTACATTAAATTGCATTTATGGGGATAAACTAGGGTCTTCAGACAAGCAACAGCTAATTGTCCACGTTTGCACGTTTTCGACAACGTGAGCGTAAGAGCCCATGGTTCACTTCCTAAGAAGGCGTTGTGGCTGAGGACAGTGTCTCTCAAAATGATAGCTCAGGCCTCATGGCCTGAACACAGATGCAGACCAGTTACCTCACTAACTAACTAACTACCTACCTACCTACCTACCTACCTACCTACCTACCAACCATGAACCAGCGGAGTATAGAAGGAAATGACCAGGTTTTAAACACAGAGGATGATGAGGAAAGTGGACTCAGGTGTGTGGGGATAATCACGGACAGGTGGAGATGGGCGTGGCAGAGTGACTGAGGAAGAGTGAATGAAACATGAACATGAGGGTCAAAGACAGAAACAAACAGAAACAAAAGGATAAACAAAACCAAACAAAAATGAAACAAGACCAAAACAAAGCAAAAAAACCCAAACTCTAAATCCCTACAGAAACATGTAACTTTCATGAAAGAAAAACCAGCACTACTCAGAAAAAAAAAAAAAATTCTGATTATTGACAATGGCAGATTATTGACAGATATTGAGTTTATGATTTTTCCTTTCCAAAAGGATTTGGCCGAGTTCAAAGCTCAAAAGTGAGATAGCATATAAGCCACGCCCACTTCATTATAATATTCAAGATATCGTCTCAAGGTGTGGTCTTGATCATCTGTACCAAGTTTGGTGTAAACCCATCAAGCGGTTATACAGATATAAATTTTATGAAATTATAACGCCCCCTATTGGTAAAACCGCATAAAATTTAATCCAAAGTGGCAACATCTCATCCACTATTGGGATCTAAATGCATTTTCCATAATCTTAAAGTATGACAGAGATATTCATAGTTAACCGTTGTGTTAGCTAGCACTGAAGTGTTTGCTATTGCGTCACTCGCGCACATTTAAGAAATTTTTAAACTTTTTAAGTATCGCTTCAGCAGATCGGCCTATAGATGTTATGTACCAAGTTTCACGTTGATCCAGCTTTTAATGTGGGAGTAGTATTTGAATGTAGGTTTTGCCTTTATCGCGCTATAGCAAAAAATCTAGTTAGGCAGAAGTGGACGTGGCCAATGAAAAAAAGATGCAGAATCATCCAAACTTTAAGGTCCCATCTAGATTTTGAGTGTAGGACTTACGGTTTAGGAATTATTCATTGTCCTTTGTTATAGCGCCCCCTAGGTATGGGACAATATGATTTTTTTTGTCTGAGTAGCGGTCAGGTTTTTCTATCAGGTTGTCTGGTTGGCTTTTTCCCAGCAGTTTCTCGTTTTTCTGGCCAACGTGTTTTACCGGAGAAGAATAATAATAACAAATTCTGAAAAAAATCCTTACAAAATCAATAGGGTTCTCTGCTCTGCTGGGAGCAGGCGAACGGCCATGGCTTGCATTGGCCGCCCGTTTGCTCCCGCGGGCTTGGAACCCTAATGATGATGTGAGTTTTGTAGTTGTTTGTATGTTAGTGTGAAGCAGATCTAGTGCATTTCTATAGCTGACTGGTCAAGTAGGCTAGCACCAGTTAAAGGGTCGGAGGCATCATGGCTGACTACTCAAGACTCTATGAAGACCCATTTAAACAATGTTTTGTTTGACTTTGACCCGCCTGCTCAGTGTGTTGTTTTCTCTTCTCCTCTCCATCACAGATGCAGATGACTCCTCAACGTTTGTAACTGGGATAGTTCTGTACAGAAACCTGGGCAGCATCCTGGCTTTGCAGAGGTGAGATAAACAGTGATTTCACTCTGTGTATTCTATAATGTCAAAATTTTGAATACTTTTTTTGTGCTGCATAAATTTAATCAAATATATTGTATTTCAGTTTTGTAAAGATTTAAACAGACTTGCACACAGCTTTATATCAAATTAAATCAAAATTTAAAGCTGATTTTCAGATTACCTACTCTAATTATCACCTGCATCCAAAGGCAAAAGTCAATCATGTTTTGTTTTTTTTTTTGTTTTTTTATTCCCATGTCTTTGTGTGTATGCATATGTGTGTTTGTTCATTTGTAGCATTAGCAAAATATCTCATGAAATGTAGAACAGAATTTATTGAAATCCTTAGAAAGTAATCATTAGATGTGTCTTTAAAGTTGAATAACTTTTGGAGTCAATCAAATTCACATTTACATGTAACATTAGTAAACACCTAAGTTGCTATAAGTCAGCCACCAGTTAAAATGTGGTGCAGAGTAGCTGAGAGTCATCCCCAACACAGATCAAGTTCAATATTTTGGCCTAAAACTTTGGCCTTCGAATCAACACTTTCTGTCTATTAGCAAAATACCCCATGAACTACTAGACAGAAAGTAATCATTGGATGTGTGGCTACAACTGCAACAACCAATCTATATTAGTCAAAAAAAAATGAAAAAAGAAAAATTAGCAGCTATTGAGTCATATTTGATGTGGTAGTAACTGAGAGTTATTCACAACACATACTGTGAGACTAGTATGAATGGATTAGCAGGGCTGAGCACTCCCAAAGGTTTACAGATAAGAAGATTACTGTCAAACCATCTTTAAACTGATTGCTTCAACACCAGTTAAAAGGAAAACAGAATTATTTTAAATTGGGCTCATTACCAGGACGGCATGAGATTTAATTCATTGTTATGAGGTTGAATCATTGACATGTTTTAGGCCACACCCCTTTGATTTGTTGCTCATTTGGGCTAATTCTGTTCAGCCCAAAGGTCAAAACCTTCAGCCAAGAAGTGTGTGTAACATGACATCCTCTGTGGTTGTGTTTGCGGACCATAAACCATCATGTGAACTGCAAATGAAACAATAGCGAGTATTAGCATAAATATGATGGAATACTTACTTTCTCGTCATTATTTAATTACTGGTTTTTTTAGGAAACCTGGAAGTGAAGAGGCTGATGACACTTTTGCTTTTGTTTTTATTTTAATTGGATTCACTAAAAGGACCCTCTAACAGTGTTAGCATTTCCCCATCCTTATTGTGATAGCAATATTTGCTTTGAAATAATAATTAAAGAAGCACAATCTTCACCAAATTCACATGATATATATCAAATTTTTGTGACTTTTTGTTTAAGTTTGTAAACCCCCTTTTGACAGTAATCTGGTCTCTGATCATCATTTTATCTGGCAGCTGTTTTACAGACGTCTTCTTAAGCAAACCCCCCCAATTTTCAAAGTCTGAGTACCCAAATGATTTCAATCACTCTGTTTGTATGAAAGAACTTTAGAAATATTAACAGGTACAATTTGTCAGACTGTTAAAACTTAGAAAATTACCAGCCCAAGGAAGCAAAACAAAAACAAAAATAACCTTTTTTAGTGTATTTCACACAAATCCTTTTTATTAAAATACAATAAAAAATGACTGTTATCTGTGATTAGTTATGATTGTCAGGCTGGCAAATCTGTAACTTTATTTTCAGCAGCATATACAATATATAGTTTATCACTGTCTAAATTTGACAATCATACTAAGTGGCAGTGAACCCTGTGTCACAAGACTGACAACACAGCAGTAGAGGTAATGTGGGAGAGAGAGAAGACAGGAAAACAGAACTGATTGAGTTGTATGACTGAATTATCTGCTAATATCTGGTCTAAAGGATGAATCAGTACTGGTTTGCACTATGTAACTGTCTGTCATCACTGTCATTCCTCAGTTCTTACGCTCTTCACCTCGCTAAGAATACCTCTTCAAGTCAGGCTGCGTTTTGCAAGGCTGCTCAGAGTGAGCTTAACTGCTTTTATTGGTGTTAGTCACCACTGCCAGCTGGTAAGTGTGTCTGCCTGTGAAGCGCTAGTTTCGAACATTCCTGTGAATTTTGGCGTTTGTGGTTTGGGATGAGCACAAAGCGGACACAAGCGAAGAAATCTTCTGTTTGTTCCCGTCCTCAGGGGTAGGGCTTCTCGCTCCATGAGAAGGACCAGCACGAAGCTTGCTCTTTCTGTCTGTGGATCATTTACGCTTGCAGAGCATTGGCAGAGCCCGAAGCCTGTGCGTTTTGTCACCAGTTTTGCTGCTCGACTCTGGAGGGGCGGGTTAAGTTCCCGCAAAAGGTGCTATGACATGTTGTCCTGGCCCCGTTGTGCGGCTAAAAAAACTGGACATGGAGTGGCCCTGTCCCCATCCTGCTCAGAAACTGTTGTGTTTTACCTCTCCAAGAAGCTGGCCGAAGTCAAAAACCGTCTGACCATGTTCACAGATTTTGTCTCGGAACTGATGTCCTCATGGAACAAACCGCTGTCCACCTGCGATACAGTACCAAGCTATGGACAGTATTTGGATCTGGAAGGTGCTGAAAAAGCCAGGCTAGTAAATATTCCACCTGAGTTGACTCAGGGCCTGTCACATATTCAAGTTCTAGGCTTTTCGGTGAATTTTCAGAAAAGCTTGCTGACTCCAAGTCAGCAGTATTCAGTTCTCGGTTTGGAAATATGCTCCATGTCGAGGAGTGCTCATCTCTCACCACAGCATTGTTCAGTTTTAGTTGGGATGCAAAGGAAGCTAAAAATAACTGCCTCTTATATGTTGGCTCTCAGACCTTGGAGGGAGTCTGGCCTGTTTTGCCAAGCCTCACCGACAGGGAGAGTGTCCTTTCACAAGGTGGTGTCCACAGATGTCTCCCTGAAGAGGTGGAGGGCTCTGTGCAATGGTGTAACTGTGAGGGGGATTTGGTCTTGCTGGCTCTGAGACACTTTTGCCGAGTTCTGATGAACCACCACGTTGTGATCAGAACAGACAACACAACTGTGATGTCACTCATCAACAGACAGGGAGGGACACATTCACTTCCCCTGTTAAAACTGCCTCACACTCTCTTGCAGTGGTGCAGCATACATTTTCTGTCCATCAGGGCCACTCACGTTCCTGGACGGCTGAACTTGGGTGCAGATTTGCTCTCCAGAGGCGGACCTCTGGTGAGAGAATGGAGGCTTCACCCCTCAGTGGTGGCTCAGATATGGTGTCTGTTTGGCAAAGCGATGGTGGATCTCTTTGCCACCAGAGTCAACACCCACTGCCTTCTGTTTTCCATAACAGATCAGAACGCTTCACTGGGGATGGATGCTCTAATCCATCCATGGCCCAATGCATTTCTGTATGCATTTCCCCCAGTGGAAATGATACTGCCTGTACTAGAGAGGGTGTGCAGACAGGGTTTGTCTCTGATTTTGGTGGCACCCCGGTGGCCAGCAAAGTCATGGTATGCTGAGATAATCAGCCTACTGGCAGCAGAGCCCTGGCAACTCCCTGTCCGTTGGGATCTCCTCACTCAGGCAGGAGGGGAGGGGGACATCTAGAGCTGTGGAACCTGCATGCCTACCCGCTGAGAGGTCCAGCTTGTTAGCTAAAGGTCTTTTCCCTGCTGTGGTGGACCATCCAGAGTGTGAGGGCATCCTCCACTAGAGGTATATATTTCTACAAGTGGCAAGCCTTTGAGCAGTGGTGTGAAGTCAGGCACATTGTCCCATTTCAGTGCTCAATTGTGGATGCTTTAACATTTCTGCAGGAGTTGTTGGATAAGAATCACTCTTTTTCCACAATTAAAGTTTACCTGGCAGCTATTTCTGTCTGCCATGTTGTTTTCAATGGGGTCCAGTCAGGTGCTCAACCTGTGGCTTTTAAAAAGGGGTCCATAGATTGAGAACCGTGATTAAACCTAATGTCCCTTCCTGGGACCTTACTGTGGTTCTTTAGGCTCTTTGTGACCTTCAATTTGAACCCTTGGAGTCAGTGAATATGAAGTTTCTTTCATATAAGGTTGCTCTGCTTCTTGCTCTGACAACTGCAAAACGGGTTGGGGACCTCCATGCTTTGTCAGTGAATCCCTCCTGCATTCAGTTTTCACCTGATGACTCCAAGGTCATTCCACAGGATTGTGGAAGCTATTTATCTAGCTTACAACAGCAGGGGGCTCCCAATCCAACATGGTGTGAGAGTGGGCTTCACCAGGGGTCTAGCAACATCCTGGGCTGTATTTAGAGGCGTCCCTGAGTGACATCTGCGCTACGGCCAGCTGGTTCTCACCACACACATTTGTTTGGTTTTATCATTTGGATGTGACAGCCCCTTTTAGCTCACTCTGTTCTTTCAGCTAGGTCTAAGGTGCTGCACTATTGTGCTGTATTAACCCAGGTTTGATTGCTGCTATGCGGGGCATTTATATATGTTCCATACTACGTGTTGTACCAAGTGAATTGACTAAAAGGGAACGTAATGTTATGCAAGGAGAAGAACGCAGTACAACACATAATTATTTCTTACACATTTTTTTTTCAGAGTTCAGTAAAGAAAAGATGAAAATTATGTGAAAACACAGCTTTACTGCAACATGCTTATAATAAAAGTAGCTACATTAACTACTAGAACAAAAAGCACAGCACAACTACTGTCCTGACTTTCTTAAAACACTTGATAGTGGTGTTATAAAGTTTTTTTTTTATTACAGTCATGTATTTGAGTACACCACTGAAACACAAGGTAAATACATGGAAGTGAGACAGTGTAATTATTATTAAGAGAAATTTGTAACACAGCGATAAATGTATTATAAAGCTCTTTCTGAATGAATACACATTTCCACATGTGCTTCAAATAATTCTGGTCATTTTTGAAGTATTGTTTTGTCAGATAGTTATCAATAGTCAGTACCTTATCAGCACATCATCAGCCATATAGCAAGGAGTGTGGAAAAAGAGGGAGTCTTCCTCCAGGCTAGGTTAATGGCTAGTAAAATTAGAGCCTTCCTTTTTATTATTTTTCACAATTAAAACAGTTCAAATTAGCTATTGTAATATTTTTTCACACTGGTATGAAACTTTTGAGAAAAAGTTGTTTTATAAGTCTGAAATCAATAAAAATAGGCCTCTATTTGGCTAGTCATTAGCCTAGCCTGGATGAAGATGTCTGCATTTCTCCAACTCTGCATTCTATGACTGATGTCATGGCTAATAAGGTAAATACTATTTGACAGAACATCACTTTAAAAAAATGACAAGACCATCCTTTTGACATTTTTATGGGGCTGTGGTAACAGTGGGGAAACAGCTTTTCATTATGATAATATGACTAAAAACGCTTCAACTTCCTTGTAGTATGCCAGGCAAATAAGGCAAACAGTAACTCCAGTCCTATCATCAATTTGTTGCTAATCTTTAGGTTATTCTGTCTTCTACATCTCTACTTCTCTTGTTTCTTGTCTTTGCTTTTTGTTTTCATCGCTGATCCCTTTCCTTTTCTACATTTGAAGCCCCTTTCAGGGAAAATAAAATGAGTCTGAGGGAAGAGACCAGATGACACAAGTGTTTAAGCTGACTGATTGTGTTTGAGAAAGTTGAGAGTTTGATTGTGAGTTGAAGACACAGTGATGATGTAAGTGAGCAGGAAACAGCTAGGGGGCCGCTGACCACAGTTGGAAGCTTTTGGTGTTCAAGTTTCCAGCAGCAATTCATTTGTTCCTGATTGTCTCTTTCCACATGATTGATGGGACATATGAAAAGGAAAAATTGCAATGCATACTAAGCAGAGGAAGAACTTCAAAACAAAATGTTTCAAAAGTCCTATAAGATGAGCTATTACAAAGCAATCCAATTCAGATGCTGGTAAAAAAAAAAAATACTAAGCAAGTAGTTCTGTACTGTACATTTTCTCTGGAGCTTTGTTCTTAAAGCTGTTCACACAGCAGACCCACTTTTATTTGTTTGATACAAGTGGGTACTGAAAGGGTCCAATCAGTATTCAGCAAGATGCATTGATCTTTAGTTTACATGCTAATTTTGCACATTTTTACTTAACTTTTAAAGTAAAATAAATCCTATTTTTTTGTGTTTAGTTAAATATATGTGGATATAAATTAAACACATATAGTGATAGAGTTTCTACGGAAGCGCATTGCTATCAGCAGGGAAAAAAAAAAATTGAACGCTATCACGTTATAACGTTATACGTATCTTGTTAAAACGTGATACGTATCTTGTTTAAACGTGATAGTATCTTGTTAAAACGTGATACGTATCTTGTTAAAACGTGATAATTATCTTATTAAAACGTAATATGTATCTTGTTAAAACGTGATATGTATCTTGTTAAAACGTGATAATTATCTTGTTAAAACGTGATATGTATAAAACGTGATATGTATCTTGTTAAAACGTGATAATTATCTTGTTAAAACATGATATGTATCTTGTTAAAACGTGATAATGTTATGTCCAGGAAGTGGCGGTATTATGCTAGGCTAGTACAGTGGCTAACAGGAATTGGTCAGGTTTCCCTTCATGTTTGGTCTACACGGATA
>NC_051445.1:28720006-28726958 GCF_001649575.2 Kryptolebias marmoratus
AACGCCGCCACAGCTAGAGGACCGGACTGACGTTTCCTTCTGTGCAGTCCTGTTCTGTTTAGGATCCTGGTCAGAGTAGCATACTATTAATGGTTTTGACCACAGTGCAAAGCAGCATCCGTATCCGTGTAGGCCAAACATGAAGGGAAACCTGACCAATTCCTGTTAGCCACTGTACTAGCCTAGCATAATACCGCCACTTCCTGGACATAAAATTATCACGTTTTAACAAGATAATTATCACGTTTAAACAAGATACGTATCACGTTTTAACAAGATACGTATCACGTTATAACGTGATAGCATTCAATTTTTTTTTTTTTCCTGCTGATAGCAATGGGCTTCCGTAAGTTTCACAATATTTTTGGAAAATCTAAAAAAAAAAGTTATTGTAAATCATAGTTGTCATTGGGGTTGCTGATGCATAAATGCTAAGGCACCTTTGTTGCTATTCTGTTCAGTATTTTGGTCTTGTATCTTGTTGTGAGGCTCTGGGATGGATCACGCAAGTTGTGCACTGGGGCATGCAGTCTCGCAGGGATGGTGTTGTTGCTTCTGGTTGCATTGCATCCTGTGGAGGGAAAGAGATGGTGGGCAGGTCAGGTGTGTGTGTATGTGTGGGGGGGGGGGGGCATCTTTGGAGCTCTGTGGCTTAGGTGTGCATTGTGGTGGGGACTTCGTTCAAGGTTTATGTGAGTTGCAGTGGGTTAGGCTTTGCATGCCCAGGCTGGTATTTTGATGTCTTTTGCAGTCTTCTGTTGTCGGTGAACTTTTCTTGCTCAAGTGATTTTTTTAGCTTCTGGAAATTGTTTTTCTAAATTATGTTTTTGCCTAGGTTTTTTCTAATTTTGGCTTGTTTAGGTTTTAACTAACAATTCAGTTTTAGCTTGTTCAGTTAATTTCATCAAAGTCCTTGAGCAGTCAGCATTCATACTGCATTTTCACGGAAAATGCTTTTCTTTCTAGTTCAGTTCTGTTATGAGATCAGATAGATAGATAGACATCTTTGAAAATAAATGTAACATTTATTTGAGAGTAACAAGGAAATTTAAGTGTAAAATTCTGCCTGTTGTAAAGCCCTATTGTTCTAATTTAATTGTAAAATCATGTTGTTTTTTTCTGTTTTTGTCTTTTGTAGAAACAACACTGTCCTCAACTCAAAGGTTCTGTCAGTGGCCATCAAGCCCACTCCTGCCTCACTTTACAGTTCTGTTGTGGTCGAGTTTGCTCACCTGTACAACGTCAGTAATAAATTTGGTTTTGTCAAAAGTCATTTTAAATATCAGCCAACTGTAGTAATAATAATAATACTGTCTATTGTTGTTGTTGTTGTTGTGAACATATGATTTTCTTTGTCTTTCATCTCTCAGGGAACCACCAACCAGACATGTATATCCTGGGATGAGAGTGACAGGTAAACACACACATACACATACAGTACTGTGTTAGGTACTACAATTCTAGCTCCAAACAATCTTTGTCATACATTTATTTTTCTTTTGCTAGTTTTGTTTTTTTAACTATCAGTTTTGCAGAGTGTCAACGATTAAAACCACAATATATAATTTTGATTTTACTTTAACAGCAAACAAATATTTGCTATCAGAAGATATATTTGTGCAAAGGCAATGCTACCTGTGAGCCCAACCAAGAGTGGAAATGAACTTTAAAGTCACTCAGCCATGCCAGACAAGTAACTTAGAACATTTAATTTCAGTGGCCTGGCCCTCAAATCAAGTAATTTGATCAATGAAAAAAAAAAAAGGGAAACAAAAACATTTTCACAAGGTGTGTGTATTTCATACAAATCCTATTTAATCAAATTTTTAAAATGACTATAATTCATGTGACTACATGAGACCAATTGTCAGTTATAAGTTGTGATACATACATCAGTTGTTTTGATTAATTTTACATTTTTACATGAAACACCTATTGTTTTTACCAGTAGGAAAATAATTTAGTTTATTAAATCAGTTTCAAATTATTCAGGAGGAACTCTGAATGAATGACTATGACTCCAAATAATTTATTACACAACCTAAAACCATACATCTTAAGTGGATGGAGTTTTGAAAAAGGAATAACATGAAATAAAAAAAAAACCTGGAATGATGGTGAATAGTGAAACAATAACAATAACTACCTTTAACTTGATTTTAGACTAGTGTTACTATAAATAATGAAATCAAAAGCAAAACCTTAAAAGAAGACCTCCTACAAATAGTGTAAAAATAAATAACAGCATTTTTGTCAATAGCTGACGTGGCAGCAAAAATAAAACTAAATACAAAACATAACAAAATCCAAACTGTAGCACAAACGAGAGGCAAGACGAGGAGAACCAGATACCGCATGAAGCAACAACAGACCAGTCAGTAAGTGGAGGAGATGACCGGATTTAAAGACAGAGGGTAATTAGGGGAAGTGGGCACAGGTAAGTGATAACTAACTAGGAGCAGGTGGAGATGGGCGTGGCAGGTAAACAAGTGTTAACAGAGGACAAATGAAATATGAAAGAGAACACAGAGGGCACAGGGAACAAAAAAAAACAACTAACAAAACTAAAACACAAGAATAACCAAAAACAGAACAATAAACCCAAAACAAAAGAAACTCAAAGAACAACACAAGAAGAAGAACCCAAATCCTGACAATTTTAAACTAGTGGATGTGACTGTTTTCATGATATGAAATGACTGTGAAAGTGTAAGACAAGAAATATTACATCTAAAAATTTAGAGGAAGGGTAGATTTGACAAATTGTAGATTATTGGAACTGATTAACTGAGTAGAACCAATATTTGGCAAAGCAACAACTTAATCAAGTCATTAGGAAGTTAGAATACATAGGACACCATTATGTGCTTATCAGTAGAATAAAAAGAAAAATAGAGCTTTTTGTCAGTGATTAGGAATACTTTTTATAGAAAAAGTATTTATAATCAAAGGTATGTCACTAATTCTGATCACTGAAGATTTTGCCCTGATGGCCCGTGACTGGCATTTCTCCAAGGAATGCTTGGCTTTTAATTCCTAATGAAGTTCCTGCTTGTCACTGAGAAAGTTTTTCGAGACCTCATGTTTCCTCTGAAAGTTTCTTGGTTAGTCTGTTTTTACCTTATGACACATGAAACTAATGCTGCTATGACACTGATGCAACATGTGGAAAATTAAAAGTGTTGCTCAAAGCACCCCCTCTTCTGCTCCCCAACCCAAGCTTACATTTCACCATGTAGGACAGGAAGCCGCTGAGTCTTCTCAGAGAGTTGGAGCGATTAGTGAGAATGAAGGATGAAGGGAAGAAAAGATGCATATTGAACGGTTTAATTTGGCTGCTTCTGTGGGCAGATTCAAAGCACCACTCATTATCTCCATCCTCCTAAATACTCTGTTTCTTTAGGATGACAAATTAGTGTAAGCATGACCGAGTGGGAGCAGTGAGTGAGAAAAACAAAGAGGCGAACATTTTGCAGTATAGATTTGTACATTAGCATTTAGATGGGTGCGTGCACTTGTCTTACAGGAGAGCAGAACATTCATCACCTCATTTAAGGGGTTAAAAGTAGTTTGGATTCAGCTAGAAGTGTATAAAATACAAAGAAATCCTAGCATTCATTCAAAGATTGCATATCGCACGCTGCCTTTAATGCCAGAGTTTTAGACTAAGGTCATCTTATGTCAAGGAATGACTGGATTGTAGTCATTGTGGTTTTAAAATAACGTTATGCGCGATCTCATGCAATATCTCAAGAAGTCAAATTTTACCTCAATATCTGTAAAAATGACTAAGTTATACTCATTTATGAGTAGATTTTTGTTTTAGGTCAGATGGCTGTGGTGTCCATCTTGAGGTTGACTTCAAAAGTTAATCAGTTGTAGATGTAAATCCATCTAGATTACTTTTTGCAAGTTTTATTAAAATCTGTTTGGTGGTTAATGAGATATTTTGCTAACAGACAGACTTACATACACATAGACACATAGTCATGTTTTTGACTGTCAGCAGGATGCAAAAGTGAACAATAAAACATAGCAAATGTAAATTAATATCTCTTCCATCACATCTTTTCAACCTTTAGGTTCCCTTTACCCTGGAAGTCAACATTAAAAATTCAGCCACTTTCTGGTTTTTGCTCAGCTAGAGTCATCAACCTGAGTTAGCTGTCTGTGCCACATTACTGAATTATCCTTCATTATTTGAATAGAAGCTTTTATTTGATAATTCACAGCCCATTGACTGTCTAATGTTATCGACCAGAGTCACATTCCACCTTCACCTCATAAGAGACAACATGGTTGGAGAGACAGAGACAATGCAAGGACAAAGAATCCAATCCTGTTGTGTTTGGGTGTCAGATTGGGGGTTGGAGGCAGAATGTTCTGTGCAAAATTAAAATCCATCTTGGACAGCAGCTATGATTAATGAGTTAATATTTGGAAAAGAAATTGAAATGTGAAGCGCTGTCCTTGTCATGTTGATAAGAGCTGAGGCTGCTGGGCCTTCAACGTGCTCCACGCTTGAGTCTCAATCGATAACAAGAACATCAGCTGCATCTTTCAGCTCGTCTCCCAGACATCACTGCTTAGTTTACTTCTCACTTTGTCCTATCTCATGTGCTATAAATACTTGGACTAAATGTGATTTGATGTCAGTTCAGTGTTATCTTTCACAACTCTGAAACTCCTCTGATAATTTACTTTCTTGTTCAGCATGATTGCAAGGGTGTTTTTAGGACAATCATAGATCTTTATTTGAAAGCTGGAGTTGGCAGATTACGGCAAATACGGGATGGACTCAAGGGAAATGAAACAGTTAAAGGTTTGTTCGGATGTTTGTGGTATGTGTTCCTTAAACTTCTTGGTCACAAGGTGGATTCTTTTTTTTTTACTGTATGACTACATAATGGCTATGACCTTTGGTTACTATAACTTTCTTTGCAATTTTTTTTCCTCATAAATATGCATAGAGAATTCTTCAGATCCATAAAATGTGCATTTTGAAATCTACTTAAGAATATTTGCTTTATTTTTAGCTTTTAGCTACTGTTTTGCTAATTTTAGTGACTGTTTTGATAACTTTTCTAATATTTTGAGCTTTTTGTTGTGGTGCTAGTTTTACCTGTAAATTTAACTTTTAGTGACTGTTTGCTGGTTTTAGCTTTTAAGTACAAAGTTTTTATCATTTTAACTTTTAGCTACAATTTTTTTGCTTGTTTTTAGCTTTGATCTTTAAATTTTAGCCTGTGTTATGATTGTTATAACTTTAACAATTTAATTTTAGCTTTTTCAACAATTTTAAGCAATCTCATTCAACAAATAACATTCATATTACATTTTATCCAAGAAAATGCAAATTTTTCTACTTAAATATTTATGAAATACAGGTATTGGATGGCTTTTGGTACTAGATTCCTGGTCGTCTTTAAATAGAGTAAAATCATAGGGCTTGTAGTTTTGATGACGTGTTTGATTCAGACATTCTTTACANATATATATATATATATATATATATATATAAATAGACCACCTAAACTTGTGCATGCTCTAACTCGGCAACCGTGTAACATAAAGGGATTGCCCTTTGGAGCTCAAGATCACAAGGTTAAAGGTCAAGGTCACAAGAACCTCTGTGCTCTAGCTCTGAAACCTTGTACAGTAGGAAGCTGAAACTTTACAGCTGGACTCCTCATGTGTCAAGGATCAACCCTTTATGATGTTTGTCTCCACCTGATCAGCTTTTGGAGCAACTGTCATTCAGTACAAATGTGCACAACTGCAGTCCCCTTTAAAGTTTCTCCAGGAACTTTCTAGTTCTTATTATGCTGCTTTATGTTCAAATATTGTTTTTTTTTTCAAATACGTTTAGATGTAATCAGTTAAGTCATCATAAAGACAAAGCTCATGCAACACCATGATTGTGTACGAGGGCAGTAGGTGGGACGTAAAGCCCCACATCCCTAGTGTGTAGATTCTGGTTCCAAAAATACAATATGGCAACTTCTGTAAAACAGGTCTTGCTGGCATCAGTTTGAACACCAAGAGAAGGCAGGGGCACAAGGTCTATCAATACAGTATGTCTATGGTTAATAAATACTAATTTCTTATCCAAAAATTATAGGGTTCCAAGGTTACAACCTGCTGCATGTTATCATTATCTTTGATTTTGATCAAATCATAAAACATATTCTCCTTCCTCTAAAAGCCCCATTATTTTGCTACACTGTTCTTTATCCATGTGGCCTTTAACTTGGCAGAGGACATCCTTTCTTGCAGTGCTGCTGGACCAGCACCTAAATTATCCAATTAAATGGTGTAGGCGAGACTGGAAGTTGCTCTGAGGCGCACAGAAAGACTTAATCATGTTGGCGCTACAGAGAAACGACTCTGACTCCTAATAGATCTGATTTCTGTTAGAGGTGATGCGCTAAAGTCAGTACTTACTCACTTCTTGTTGCTACAACTCAGAACTAAAAATGCTTTAATGTCTGTGTTGTTATTTTTAAATATTTGTTTTCTGCTATTTTTAATTGGGTGAATGCTGAGTCAGCATACCTTTAACTATTTTTGCCATGCATGTATCACAACATTCAGTACATTCACAACATTGCAACTACAACATATGTTTTTGTAACTTCTACATAAACAGCGCTGAAAGTGGGGAAAGTGGCAGTACACTACCCCACACCCTACCCCGGGCACACACATTGCCCCCACCTCCTGCTATTTCTGAGGATCACCACATTAAAATATTAGAACACTTTCATATATATATATATATATATATATATATATATGTGGCTCTTCTCCACCCAACCAGCTAAAGTGTACTCTCAATGGCAAGGTAACAACAACAGAACAGACCCACCAAGGCTGGAGACTGAACAATACTGGAGAGGCATATGGGAAAGGGAGGCATTCCACAACAGTAATGCACAGTGGCTGATCTCCC